>NW_009607449.1:11664-22521 GCF_000690535.1 Cariama cristata | reverse complement strand
CTCTCGGTAAACACTGCGAGAACAGCGAGGTGGAGTAACAGGGCAGAAGAAAAGAAACAATCTGGCACGCAGACCACAACAACTGATCTGTCTTTTAATTTTTAATTTCCTCAGGGAATCACATGTTTATTAAAATGTTAAAATCTATTGTCTCACACTTCCTTCAGGCTAATCCCAGAATTTGCTAGAAAAATCCCTTCTTGTAGAGCATACGTTGTAAATCCTACTTTGTTTGAATAGGGTGCATAGCAGAACTTGGTGAAATTCAACATTTAAGCTTTGCATTCACAGGTCTGTTTGAATAGCGTGGCTTCGCTCGAAATGAGAGTATACATGCACACATGCTGCATAGTTCCTTAAACCTCAGGAGAAAAAGAATATGTGCAATGCATGTGGTTAAGTGTAACTGTGGAAGTAGCCCAAAAAACTGTTTTGTAAGACATGAATTTTTATATGTTTTACTCCAGGACACAACAAAGTAGAATCAATGTTTTCGCTTGACATTGCATGCAGAACAGGAATAACTCGAGGTTGCTGCACAAGAACAATGAGAAACTTTTCAAATGCATGAAGCGTTTGCCATGGCAAGTGTTTTTCTTGTTCTAGACATCCACATTTTAAAGTCCAGTCTGACCTTCTCTGGCTGTGGAGCTTCGGGCTCCTAGGTGTGGGCGCCTGAGCAGGCGGGGGGCCCCTCGCAGCAGTACTCCCCAGGGCTCTGCAGCCTCCCAGCACAGAAGCACAGCAAGCTCTTGGGTGTGCTCCTGCCCGCAGGACCCCGCTGCCTGTGCAGGACGGGTTTTTGACAAGGAAAGCAGAATATGGGAGAAAGAAGGAAAATAAGTAAATCAGTAAAATCAGAAGTAAATCAGAAAAGAAATACAATCTTTCAAAAGTTAATAATCTTGCCTCCTTATCTTCTTGTTGCTGGTTGCAGATTGAGTTAGAAAGAGCTGGTTATTGCACCGAACATGAGGAGCAGCCCTTAAAATGACTGTATTGGAAGAAACACAAATGTGTGTCACCTGTGGTGTATCACGGCAAGGTCTCATGTGTCTTCAGGCACTGGGCCATGTCTGCACATGCATTGGAGCAGTGTGGGTCCTATGCTGGGTGACTTTTCCAGGAATAATTGTGTATGCCTCCCCTTCAATGACAGTGACTGCTAATTAATCTTGCTGTTTGGCAGAGTAAATTACAGGATGTAGAAGTTATGGTGTGGCCTGATGGCTGGTTAAAGATGACATCCTCTAATAAACTGTAGTTACCTTAGTGGTCTCAGTAACGATGATTAGCTGGTATTTTGCAAACTAAGGTGACAGTGAAGGCCATCCAGGTAGAGGAGATACTGACAGTAGAGAAGGCAACTAAATTTTAGAGGAGTCTGATTCTTGCAAGAAACTTAAAATGTGAAATGTGCCTTTAATTTAATTCTTCAGTCTCTTTCAGATTAGGATAATACAACATACAGCTCACTTATTATAGTCAAAGCATTTGAGCTACATACTCTTCCTCGGTTATGCCCTTGCTTATGCCTTAAATCCATATGACTTAGATAATAAGGGGTGTGAAATGACTCTTGTATTCAGTGAAATACTTGTTTGTTTGTTTGTTTGTTTGTTTTTGAAGTCCCCTGGTTAGGGTCTCAAGACGGGATAAATTGCATTTCTGCTTCAGTGGTCAGAGGAACTTCAGAGACACATATCTTCATTAAAAATGATGCATTTATTAAGTTTCTATCAAATAGACATCTATTTGTTTATAATTTATGTTTATAATGTGTACTTATTTATATTATATTTAAAATTTATATTTATTTATAATAGACCAGTCTATCAAATAGAATTATGTGCCTTTGGGTCTTCTTGTAATGTAAAATATACATCAGTGATGCTAGGGATATGACCCATTTCACTCCTGGTGCAACCCCTACAATTTAAATAAATGACACAACAGATGCATGTGGTCCAAAATGTTTCTATTTTCCGCCAATGAAACGATGCGTATCTACAGTGCTTTCACTATCAGCATTTTCTTCCATTTCTGTATTATGATTCTTTCACGGCTGCTGTCTGCATGCATCAAAACACAACAAAATATTTCCTTAACAGAGGAACTTTGTAAATAGAAATAACCCAGCCAGGAATCCGCTTCTAAATATTGAAAAGATCTCAGTCCTACCTACATGTCATATAAACAGTGGTCTTGAGTTTTATATGTAGCTGTGGTTTTGCCAGATGTGGTGTTGTAATGCCAGCTGGTGGGAAGTACCAGCTTGGGCAGCGAGACCCCTCTCATTCTTCCACCCATTGTATTCTCTCCTAGAACTTGGTCTTGAAGTCAGTGGTTGTCGGTGGTCAGGGGAGCCAGCAAATTCAAAGCAGAAGACTGGGAGCAGCAAACGGAAGCTGTTGGCTTGGGACTGATGTGGTAGCAAGTTCTCATTCCCCGGGGAGCGTGTCTGCGTGTGGTTATCTGGGAGAGCACTGCACACTAATGACCTGGTGACTACAAAGAACAAAGAAGGGCTAATGTGTATAGAAACCAGAATTAGTCTGAGATGAAATAATTTTGGGAAAGATATAAGAGGATTTACGGGGGTAGTGCCTGGTGTCTGCTGTAGGCCCTTAGGGTTGGATTTGGAAATGGAGAGAGATCTCAGCAATGTTATTAGAGAGATAAGTAGTACCAGTAATTGTATCATTATGGGAGACTCTTAACTTTCCAGATATAGATCGGAGAGCAAATGCTACTAATAATTACAGGGTCCAGATATTTCTGCTTGTGTTGGTCTCTAGGTTTCTTTGCATGTGGAAGAGCTTTGGAATTTCTTTAAATCAAATATGTAAAAAACTATCCAGAATCTGTATGGCACACAGAGAAAAAAAATGTTGTGAGGAGTGACTCCAGACTGAACTGGATAAATACCTCAAAAGGACACTATGAATAAGTAAAGAGCCTATAATGAAAAGAAAAAAATATTAATCCAACACAAACATTGCGCCTTAGAGATAAAAACTGCAAGATAAAGTGAAGATTACCAAAGACTATGTGAGCTATATTTTTATAAGGGAAATTCAAAGTTTCTTCAATCAAGTCTGCACTGAGACTAGAAAAAGAAGTAAAAAGTAATTTAAAATATATTTAAAATATAGTGATCAGAAACTGATATCATAATAAATTAATGCTTTGTCCAAGTTTCCCCTAAATATTATTTCAGCTTTGTGGGCAGATTTCTGTATGGCTAACAAGACAAGGATAGGGAAAAAGACCTGCATTAGAGACAGCCTGTGGTGGGCTGAGCCCAGCCAGGAGCTAAGCACCTACCAGCTTCTCGCTCGCTCCTCCTCAGCCCGCAGAGGGATGGAGGAGAGAATCAGAAGGGCAAAAGCCAGAAAAACTAGAGGGTATAGATAAAGACAGTTTAAGTGAAGGGAAGGGAAGGGAAAAAAAAAACCAAAACCAAGTGATGCAAAGGCAATCACTTACCACCTCCCTCCAGCAGACTGATGCAACGTGTTTTAGTAAAACTGCCTGATTGAGGCCGTACTGTGGGATCAGCGACCAGTGGTCATGT
Source organism: Cariama cristata (assembly GCF_000690535.1). NCBI lineage: Eukaryota > Metazoa > Chordata > Aves > Cariamiformes > Cariamidae > Cariama > Cariama cristata. Next base: position 18,944 of record NW_009607449.1, on the reverse strand, counting down.
AACCCCCGGGCAGAAAGAGGAGGGGTGCAGAGGAGGTGGCTGCTGGCTGCTGGCTTGTCAACCAGACCAACAGAGCCGAAGTAGCCTGGCTTTGGAAAGGACGATGAAAGGTGTGGAAGTAAATGACAAATGGGATAACATACAGCATCAATTTAGCAAAGACAGGGCATCCCAGACTAATGTGGTATCTTTTGCTTAAAGAAGGATCCTGTTACTTCTTTGTGGAGTCTCAGTCCTTGGAGATATTAAAAATCCAACTGGACATGGACCTGGGCAACTGGCTCTGGGTGCCCCTGCTTGAGCAGGAGGCTTGGACCAGGTGATGTCCAGAGGTCCCTTTCTGACCTCAGCCAGTCTGTGGTTCTGTGAGGAGCCTGCTGAGGGCAAGAAAGTGACACGATCATTGGGCTGGCTGTGCTGACCTTGTCAGCCTCTTCCCAGGGCTGTGTTATCACCCATGGAGATCTCCCAGAGGGACCGGTTGCCCCAGGAATGGAGGGACTGTAATGGGAAATTACAGCGTAACCAGAAATGGGCAGCGGGCCTCATGTAGGCTGTAATTGGGGTTGTCACTGATACTAGTGATTTTTGCAGAAGGGTGTGAGGGGTAGTGCCTTGGTTCAGAAGACTGCTGTCCTGGAGGCTTTGGTGATTCGGTTGCTGATGCTGGAGCACCTGGGCAATGCCCAGGCCTGCTGCGTTGGTTCCTCCTGGCTGCGCCCTGGTGAGTGGCATGCAAGACTCCTTCCAGCCCAGGAGCTGAGAGGTGCTGGGCGAGGTGCAGTCACATCCCACGTCTGTATCTGAGCACTTTTATGAAAGTGGAGCAAGAAATGATCTAGAACTGTTTGAAATTATTTGTTCAAAATGGTTTTTTTTGGGGGAACACCTTTCTTCTAATTTTTTGCTCTGCTAAAGTGCAAGTGTACACAGGGAACAGTCACTTACAGTTAAGTTCTGGGGGTATTACCACTAAGTGGAAAATGATTTCTCAAATGACTGATAGAAGGAATGTCTTCTCCTCGGGTATTTAAAAAAAAAACCCCAAACTATTGAAGAAAAACGTTCAAAGAAAGTGAAAACTTTGTCACTTTTGTCATTTCCCCCACCCCGGGAACAGAAAGCAGCCCTTGGCCAGCCGTAGGACTCCACAGTCGCCTGCTCTGGCACAGCACTGCCAGGGTCATCCCAGCAGCGCAGCCTTGAGCAGTAACCGTTACAGAATTGTCCAAAACCAGATGGTGGCATCGGAGCCTAAATGACTCACAACTGAAATGCTTTAGACTTAGATTCTTCCCTGATGTTACTCCATCAAAGCCAATTAATTTGGCCTCCTGAGCCTGTATCCTCCTAAACTTTGCCAAACCTCTTTGGCTTGTTACTGTTGCTTGCAAATGGTTTTAGAACAAGTCCTCTTCCCACCCACTCCAGACGTCATGGTCAGTGGGCAAAGACTCGTCATTAGAAAAAGAGCTATCCCCACCTAGAAATTTGCACTCAGCCTGAATATATTTTTTATTATGTGTTAACAGTGGGTCTGATAAAGCTGGCCAGTTTTTAGAGCCAAATATCTAATTTTTACCCATTTGAATTTGCTGCTTTTTGCTTGCATCAAATTCTGTCAGCTGTTATGAATGCTCTTTTCTCTGGAGAAAGGAAAGTAATACTTACATGACTATCTTTTCTTAATTATTATTTTTTCTTTTTTAAAGAAAATTTGCTGCTAGAACATTTATCTTTTCAGTGATACCAGTGTTTTAAAAAATTAAGAATTGCAGTCACTGAGGTCCACAAACATTTGGCAGCAACACTTCTGCTCAGATTAAGAAGCACTGGGTAGCTAAGCAAATGACAGCTCGACAAGGTCCCTTCTCTCCCGGTCACTGGTTCAGATGCAGACCAGGTCGATGATCACCAGCTGCTCTCTCAGGGGGAATGTGGTGTAGCTACCCAGAGTGAGCCAAGCGGTGTTGGAGAATGAGCAGTCCTCCCACCTACAACCTCCCCTGCTGCTAAGCTAGTCTTCAGTCTCAAAGGCAAGGCCGTGGGTTGAAAAGCAAGTGGGCTGAGAGAAACATGGGGAGGATTAGGCAAGTGCCAGAGCTGGGCTGGAAAGCTCTCCCTGCCAGTATTACACTTTAAATTTACTAATTCCATTGTAGATGCTTTGGTAAGTATCAGTGTCCCACTGAGAGGGTACAACTTTGTCTTACAGGCAGGGAGAGAAACAGAGAAACTATTTTTCCCCTTTTCTCACTTCCCACCCAGAAATAAGTCGAGTGAATTTCCTGGAGTCACTCCAGTTAAAAATTGGAGAAATAGGAGAGTCTTTGTTTCATGCAGTTCTTCAGAACTGCCATTTCTTGTGGCTTATGTCACCTTACAGTGCCATGTGAATCATTATGTAATGTAGGAATACTATATTTGGAATTGTTTCTATTTAATGCTAAAGTCAAAGCAAAGTGGAAGAGACAATGAACGGCTGAACCTTCAACTTGTCTTCAGCCAGGCATGTGTGTGGCGTAAGGATGTTTGTCCTTGGGCCCAATGTTACTTTCCACAGTAACATTGGTTGTATTTAGGCTTTTAAGAAGCAGCAGTGCCCTGCCAGGCATTTCAGGTGCTTTCTCCCTGTGTTCCAGGAAGGAATATAAAAACATGGCACCAATGCTGAAGCAAACAGCGGACTGAAATGTTTTGGCAAGGAGTCATCCTTCCGTTTGAAGAGCCAGGCCCGTGGTGGGGGGTCAGGTCTCTGCTGTTCTTGGTGCCCCTCATGTCTTTCTGTAATGCAATGCTGCATTTCCCTTGTGGAGGGGGAGAATGCCATTACATCTGGTAATGATGTTATTCTTATTGCATTCGTGTGTTGCACTGCTGTACAAACCTTGAAAATATACATCCAGCCATCTGATCCAGCTTTTTTTTAACTATACACATTCACTTACTCTTCAGCTTTGAGGCATATTGACTTAATTCCCTCTGTTTTCTAATGCTGTGTGTGGTTTAATCACATCCCCAGGAAGAGGTGTAATTATTAAACCACAGGAAAGTTAATGACTGGTATTTGCTCTTCAGCATAACCCATTTTGGTGTTCAGGGTTTGGCATGTCATCCAATGGGAAAACCACCTTGGAGGCATAATCCTCAAACCACACATGATTTTCCAGTGATTTATACATCTTTTTTCATGTACCGGTTAGAACAATAGTTTTGCTGGTTATTTTAGAAACCTGTGTTTTTTCGATCAAGCTGTGCGGTGCTTACCGTGCAGAAGAAGGTAGTACCTGCTGAAAATTCTTCCCTGGAATTATCCCATGTTTTCTATGGGGGATGGGTATTTCACCATATGCAAACTAGATTTTACATAAAATTTGCATACTTGTGTAAATGTTGCCTACAGTACTTGTCATTACACAAATGCATAATTCAGGGTTTTTTGTTAAATCAAGAGCTCCTAATGTACTTTGCTTATTATGTATAAAATCCCTAGGAAATTGGCTAACAATTGCTCAACATTTTCTTTACTGAAGGGATTTCCTGGCAGTCTCGCAATAGCAGTTGCTTATTAGTTGCTCTCTGTATGTCTTATGAATTCTGTTTAACTAAAGATCCACTAAACTATATCAAATTTTATATTGGCCAAAAGGAAAGGAATAGAATCCATCAGAAAACAGCATTTCTGCATTTAGTTGGTATTTTATTTAGGAAATGATGATCTAGAATCAGATCTCCGCTTTTTGTCTATGAGGTTCATTACATGATGATAATAATAAAAGCTTAGAAACAGGGCCAGTTTAATCATCTTTGTTAGTCCCCACACAAAGTTTGCAAACCAAACAAGAAATTTGTGAGCCAAGAGCCCGAAGAGCTGCTGCGCTGATCCTTCGCTGTCTGCACACGGCTGAGCCTGCCCCTGTCTTTGCTCTGTTACCCATCTGAACCAGTAAATGCGGTACTGGGGAGACCTCATGTATGGAGGAACAGGGAACAGTCAGAGTTTTGCTTTAGGGGTGAAGGAGACTCGTGCAGGGGTTGTGCTTTGTTTATTATCTGTGAAGTCCTAAGGTGAAGAGGGAAGAGCTTACCAGTGACGAACAGTTTGTTCAGGGAATAATCGCTTGATATTGGGGAAAACATCCATGGAATAAGGTGCTATTCTGTGTGAGTAAAGGTACCAGAACTGCAATGAGTAAACTCAAAACAACCCTGCCTGTTTAAAGGGACTGGTTAATAGTTCTGGAAATGGAGGAGTAACAATATTTTCTGGAGTGAAAATGACCATGGTTTGCTTTCTGTTTCATGGAGCCGAATAAACTAGAATTCAACTGTAAAATTTCTCAGCTGCATGCTGATAGTTCTGCTTCTTGAGCATTTGTGAGACTTCTGCTCTTACTGCGTGTGAAAGCCACTTTCCCCTTTTCTAAGATTTTAGTCTGAGCTTTATATGGGACTGCTCTTAAAAGCTACAGAAACTTCAAAGGGCTGGTTCTGAGTTCATGCACAAACTTGACACTAGTGGTGTTTTAACACATTCACTTTAAAGACTGTTTCTGATTTCATATATTTCAGTTCAAGAATGTCAGGATTCCTGATTTAAACTGACCTTGAGGTCAAAACCAGGCTTTAAACTTTTGCTTAAGAATTTATGGTCATGGGAGTGTCAAAGGGGACGTAAAGGCCTTCCACAAGACAGCGGCAAACTCTGTGTAGGTGCAAAGATCGCACATGATCTGGACACTGGAGAATCAAGTTTTGGGACAGAAACTCATCCTCTCTCAGCCCGAGCACCTCATCCACCTCCTCATCCTGGCAGCTTAGTGAAGACAGGCAAAGCATCCCCATCACCAACAAAATTTCCCCACCCTTTAGGTGTAGGTGAATTGCATCAGTGAAGGTGGTCCTCAAAGGAGGTACTGCTTCTGCACATCCCTTTTGACACCGACGGGGGCCAAGAGGGCTGGCATGCAGTGAAACTGGCTGCACTCTGTCAGAGGTATGCGGCCATGCAGAATCTTAACTTCAGAAAATCAGATGGTTTCTCAATGAAAATGTGCATGGCACAGGAATTGTTTCCATGTATTAGAGAAGACGAAATCTAGGAATGTACTTTTGTTTTTGTACAAATGGGGCTCAAAATAAAAGAATGTAATTGGGGAGCAGGGAAGCAGTCGTTTAGTTAGAAAGTTTGAAACTCGTTTTTGAAGCAAGAGAACATATTGGGTTTTTTTTTTTTTTTTTCTCCCCTACTCTATAAATAACTCTTGGCAGGCAGAAACAACCTTGATTGCATGAGATGAAGTAGAGCAACCAGCAGGCTCTACAGCAGAATAAATGGCACTGTGCCAAGAGCTTCATCAAATGAATAATAGCTTCCACTTGACAATCAGTAAAGTGCCTCTTCTCCTGTGGATTTAGTTTTTAATGATGATTAGAGAGGATGGGCCCCTAAAATTTCTCTGGTAGAAATGACCTCCTATTAATTTCTGTTACTTGAAATGCTGAATTTCAAAGCTATTTTACAGCTGCAAAACCAAAGGCACTGACATAAAGGAACTATTATCTTTGTAATTGTAGCAACAAGTACTAAATTTGTCATTGATTAACAGAGACTTTTTAACTTTATGATCCTTCTGTTGGCTGTGTCCCTTACATAATGTTCTGAGCTTTCCAGATTGCCGTCCTTTGAAAGTAAAATGTTTGTTAGAGTGTGAAAGTGTATCTTGTGGACTAGAAACCCTTTCTAATTTAATTTCTTCATGTGTTTTTTTCTAACATTTGGTATTGATCGTTGTGGGTAGCAAAAGGTGTGTTTCAATTTGTGTAGTGTGGGAGAGTCCTTCCCAGGTGTGCGTATTCAGGGGTAGGTAGGTGTGCTTTGTCAGTGGGGTGCCTCACCGACAGCGACAACAAATAAGTAAATCCCAGTTGTCGTTTTCCCCATGAACAAGGGGATCTTCCCTGCTCTGCCAAGCAAACTAACGTGGGGATTTTAATGCAGAAGGAGTTTAATTGCTTTGAAAACATGGACCTGCAAACATATCCCATGCCTCCTTTCCTTGGTTTTTTATGTTTTGTTTTGTTTTATTTTAAGGCAAAGTTGTAGAAAGAAACTTTGGCGAATGCTGTTAGAGCCTCCATGATACCGTTTTAGTGGGGAGTTATAAGAAAGGCTGATTAGGTTTTACTTCTTGATTAAAACTTAGAAGCAAACTATGGTCTAGTCTAGGCTTCTGTCCTTGGGCTGCTACTGCTGGTGGTTTGGGACAACACATGCTGCACAGTGTTTAATAACACAGCATGAATTTACGAAGCTATAAACCACTTTGTGCGATCACCTCAGGGTTTGAAATGTCCGGAAGGTGCCCATTTCCTTGCTAGCAAGGAGCCAAGAAGTCCTCCAGCACCGTGCAAGCCTCTGCGCCGACAGGGCAGGCTGCCTGCTGCTCCTCACCCCCGGGAAGGATGGCGGAGGCCGGGAACCTCTTCTCGAGCCCTGCCGTGGGCTCGCGGTGGCCGCAGGCCATCACAGGGTGACCCCAGGAAGGGCAGGCTCCCTGGGAAGCCTGGCTGACCTTCCGTACTCCCTGCAGGAAGGAGAGAAAAGGATAGACAACAGTAAGAAAGAAGGAGCAAATATTACTTAATGATCGTATGGCATAAGGCTGTTACTAAGTGAACAAGTGCTTGAGGGAGGTAAAATAAACTTTCTTTTTTGCATCCAAAGAGGGTTTCAGAGTGCCGTCTCCTGTGTGCCATGCTGTGATGGTGCATTAGTGGAAGACGATGTAAGGAGCATTGTAATGGGACATTTTTGTCAGTGCAGGTACTCAGACTTGTTACTCACGGGGATGTGACTGCCTTGGTGTGTCTGGCTTGCATGCCTGCGTTGTGAGCCCTCTGTGTTTGTCTGAATTGTGCGAACAGGAAGCTTTGAGAACTACTGATGGTACTTAGAAGAATCATGCAGGGAAAAAATTATAAGAAAGGACTTAAGACCATTATCCAGGTTTCTGGATGTACAGTTAGGATGTGAGGAACCACTGAAAACAAAAAAATTAAGGCAGGCAGTTGTAACCACTTCCTTAGAATTTGTTAAAATACTTTGTTCTGAAATTCTTTTTTTTTGTTGTTTTATGTTACATTTTTACTATAAGTGATCACATTTTCATAGTAACAAACTGGCTTTGAATAAAAAATTGGAACTTTTCATTTAGACTATTGAAACTGGATTTTAAATTGGATATTAAAACTGGCAATTTGTCATAACTGACCTTTTT
>NW_009607449.1:9588-11654 GCF_000690535.1 Cariama cristata | reverse complement strand
ATAAAAAATCAGTGTTGATGAATCAGCATATTTTTTAAATGAACATTTCTCTAAAAAGTATTGGCAAGCAATATAAGTATACAGAGCAGAGCATGCAAGCAGAGATATTAATTTATTTCTGGAACTGGTCATTCTATATGCATACTGTGGGAGTTGGGATTTTCTTTGGTTTTGCCATGAGTGAAAATGATTTTGCAAATCTTTTCTGTAGATACTTGTTTTGGCTGCCTTTGCGTGTTGCATGATATTGTGGCTTTTGCCACGCCAACAAAATAACTCAAACTAGCATTTTGGAGTAAGAGCTTTGTGTATGCAAGTTCAGATGTTGGGTGGTATGAACCTTGCCTAATATTTACATAAAAGGTGCTATGTCTGTGATACCTGCTGTTGTGAAATTACACAGCGTTTCTGTGGAAAGCACACTGCAGAGAACAGCAAGAGACAGGGTGAGGTGCTGGTTTCCCCCTGCGAAGTGAGTGGCTGTGGGGGGTCCCGGCTCTCCCCGGGGGCTGCAGGAGAACCTGGTGGAAAAGGGCTGTGCTCCATCCCTGGCGGTGGCACACACAGCAACGGGAGAAGGACTGGGCAGCGCAGTGCCTGGCTTACGGAGGGCCTCGGGCACCGGAGGGGGCTCGCGTGGTGGAAGGGCGAGGGCTTGGTGCCGTGTTTTTGTTAGGACACAGCAATCCTGCTAGCCATTAATGACTGGCCTCAGCTTTCGGATGCCTCTTTTCCACCCAGAGGCTTAGGGACTTCTGAACACAGCCGGGCGGTTTATAGGTTACCGGCAGTCACTGTCTGCAACACGCAGATGTGACATGGCTCAGAGCAGTGTTTGCTGTGCTGAGCTGGCAACGATGGGACATGGTATCCTGGGGACGGTGCCTCATCCGAGCAGCAGCTCTGCTCACTGGGCTGCAGAGTGTGCCTCCACCCAGTCTCTGCAATGCGATGACAGTCTGGTTTTTTCTCCTTTAGCTACTGGGACCTGTATTAAACACTTGCACAATTACATTTTTATGATTGTTGGCTTTCGTTTAGCAAGTAGTGCCCTATCACTTAATCTAGAGTTCTCTCACAAATGATGTGTGATCAGCTAACAGCGTTTAAATTACATTTCTGTGCTATCAGAGATGTACTCCAGGGAATTTTCGCTGAAACTATTGGAGCTCTTATCAAGGTTTGGAGAATACAATAGCATATCCAACGCTGACAACACTGAATTGCTTTTGTGAGATGCCACAATACTTCCAAAATCGTTTCCTGCTTTAAATTCAGGGGAATATGGTACTGTCTTGGACATTGCTGTGTGGTTAACTGTTAGTAAATACGTCTTTTATCATGGTGACCTGTGTGTGACCAAGGTAGCACCAGGCAGCCCTGAGACAGTAATGCAACCTTGGTTTGTGGTTGAGGGGCTGGGGAGGGAAGCAGAGGCAAGGAAGTCTTCAGAAAATCGGGTAACACTAGTAAGAAGGACTTGTTTTCTCAACAGGCAGAGGCTTTGTGGCATACACTGTAGATCTACAAAGTTCATACTCAAATGAGATAGTAGCAAGAAGAGTGCTTTTACAAAGTCCTTCCTATTGATAAATGTCCTTTGCATACTCATGCATTTTCAAGAAAATCCAGCATTTTATTTAGAAATTCATGACCCATTTGTCCTTTCTTTTTGTGCTTGCCTTCATCACAGAAGGACTTCCCAGTATTTACAGTGGGGCTTCAGTGTGGATGCTGGCACTGTTGCGACACACTTGGTAAGGCTGTAGCAGCCTAGTGTTTGTGCTTTTATGTCAAATTAAATGCACCTGAGCTATCTCAAAGGCACTAGCATTGTCCATGGACCTTTAAATCGCTGTACATCTATAAAAGCCAAATAAGGTTGTGGATAATACCCTACCAGAGATGCTGCCAAGACTCTGAGTCAAATTCAACCTAAATATAGAATCATAGAATCGTTATGGTTGGAAGAGACCTCAAAGATCATCAAGTCCAACTGTATACCTGATGCCACCATGCCCGCTAAACCCACTAAACCATGTCTCAAAGCGCCACATCTAAACTTT
>NW_009607449.1:0-9557 GCF_000690535.1 Cariama cristata | reverse complement strand
CCCGCGGGGGTGTGTGCCCCCCCCCCCCCCCTGGGGAGCCTGTTCCAATGCCTAATGGCTCTTACAGTGAAGAAGTTCTTCCTAATATCCAGCCTGAAATATGCTAAAGTTTTATTGTTTCGAGTTAATGAGTATAGCTTTAGTTAAAGACAAAGACAAGAGCTGAAACCAGGTGAATATGTCTTTAAACCACACAAGAGTTTCCCTTGTGATTTTTTTTTTCTGTTTAATTGAATAAAATATTCAAAATACTCTGTAAGAATGATAAGCTTTAAAGTGTTTTATTCCAGTAGTGTGGCTTGGATAATTTGTGGCAGCCTGGAACTCAGAAAGTAGTCAAAATTTATTGCAGGTATTAGGAATAAAAATTAGCTTTAGCAACCAACCCCTTGAGAAATTCTTCTGATTTCGTCTTGTGGAAACTAATCGGAAATCTGAAAAGCTTTGTCACAAGCACAGATGTATTTTGTAGGTGATCAAGTTTTAGAGATAATTAATAATTTTCCACAGGAAATCTAACTCTTCTGTGTGTCTTCATACTTTTGATAATCATTAAGAACAACTATAATTATTTTTCTAGGAGATTCTTCACTCTTCCAGTCTCTATTTTCTAGCTACCTTAAAGAAAAAAAGCAGTTGGTCAATTGTTTCAAAGACTTGTAAAGCCCTGAAGTCCTCTGAAATCTAAACATGCAAGAAGAAGGAACCAAGAATCTATCTTTCCACAACAATCCTGCAACAGCTTCCTCAGCTGGAAACAGATATGCTCAGAAGCTTTGTACTGCTGCAAGTTGTGAGCTGCTATGTGTGTTGCAAAACAGAATCACAGTCTTGAGGTTCATTCTTTTCTTAACTACAGCTAATTTTCATGTCACAGAGGAGATTCTTCTCACAGCAGTCATAGTCCTATTTTATCAGCTGGAGATCAGACCACGGAAATTTCAGAAAATCTGAATGCGAGTGAAATTGAATCTACTGATTTATTATTTTGGATTTAGCATATTTTCTGCAGGTTTTATAGGTCTGAGTTATATTTAGCCACCGAAGTGAGAGACTTTTCCTCAAGGTATGAAATATTTGTTAAGAAATTACAAGAAAATGCTCTAGCAGAGCCTCTGCAAGGCTCTGAAGGGCTGCTTGATTATTTTTGATGCCTAAGAATTTTATTTTCTCTTCGTAAGCAGATTATTTGTCTTTGCAACAGGCACAAGATCTTGAAATTAATAGAAATTCAACTAAAGACAGAAATGAAAAATGGAGGGCTGGATCTTCAGATGCTGTTCATTAGCTTATTTCATAGAATCGTATCATAGAATGATAGCATGGTTAAAGCTCATCTAGGTCCAATCCCCTGCCCTGGGCAGGGACACCTCCCACCAGACCAGGTTGCTCACAGCCCCATCCAACCTGGCCTTGAACACTCCCAGGGATGGGGCAGCCACAGCTTCTCTGGGCCACCTCTGCCACTGCCTCACCACACTCACACTGAAGAATTTCTTCTTAACATCTCATCTAAACCTTCCCTCTTCCAGTTTAAAGCCATTGCCCCTTGTCCTATCACTCCCTGCCCTTGTAAAAAGTCCCTTCCCAGCTTTCTTGTCGGCCCCTTTAGGTACTGGAAGGCTGCTTTAAGGTCTGCCCGGAGCCTTCTCTTCTCATTGACTTTGCTGCAGCTTTTGAGCTGAGGGGGGTGGACTCTAGTGTATCTATAACCCAGAGTGCCTACATCTGCCAGTGAATTAGCTAGCAATCTTAATTGAAATGAAAGCTGAATTATTTATGCATCTACTTTGGCGTAACACCTCCACATCACTGTTCCAGAAGCATTTCAGATGTGAAGTAGAACCCTGGAGAACTGCCTTTGTGTTTGAGGTAGATGTGCCCTGAGTTAGCTGTGTCTCCTTCCTCTGAATGGCTGGAGGTGAATCCTACCCTTGCTGCTGAAAAGGTGATGAAGATTTGGCTCCATTGAATAAATGGCAGCAAAGTCTCCGTTAACTTCAACAGACTTTTAATGGTGACGCAAAAGCTTCTTTTACAAGACTGCTTAAGAATCTTGGCTTCTCCAATGTGGCGTTCCTGAAAAAGTGCCAGAAAAGATGCTTAGACGTCATTGAAGATGGAGTTTAATCCTTGCTGTTCGCAAGCGATTACTCCTTACTAGCAGACAACTGGCTAGAATATCCTAATAGTTTCCTGAAATCAGTATGAATTTGTCTTGAACTGGTGAACTGCAAAGCTGTAGTATCTAGCAAGTGGGATGGAACGATAGTTATTCCAATATTCCCGAGGAGCCCTGAATAACAAATGAACATGTTCAGGGCTCTGCTTTCTTAATATGGGAGTAATAATAGATGTTCGTTGTGAAATTTAAGATCAGAATTTGCTGCCCTTGCTCTTGCTGTGGTAATCAAAATGATTATATTTCCCCAGTATCATCATACTGATCTACCAAAATGTGAAAGCAGTACATGATGCAGCTCAGTGACTCACCCCAAAGAAAACAATGCTTAATTATCTTTAATAAAAGCTGCATTTTCCAGGAAATTTAAGCCCCAGAACAGCCATGTTGAGGCAATCTGGTATTTTTCAGTGAACAAGGCCCCTTGTGGGGCATGCAAGTGTTTGCCACAGTGTATGGGGAAGAACTGATTGATCCCTAACTGTCTGCATCAGTGGGTGGGTCTCTGGAGGGTGCTCAGCCCTGGCCCACCCCTGATGCTACTGAGTCCCTGGTTTAATCCCTATCTTTGCCCATGTTTTACTGTGCATTTCAGCAAGAAGACAGCAATGAGCTGTTAGAAAACCCTGCTCACTACAGAAAGCTGCAACCACTTGAAAACCTGCCAAAATTTAGGCTAATTAATTAGATGGCAGAGGTACATTTGAGGAAAAATTGGATGTCCGGGACCCCCACTGATACCAGGGCTGTAATGAGATAAATTCTGCTCGTTGCGGCTGTGATGAGCTAGCATCTCTGTGAAAGGCTAGCGTGAGACCTACCTGTCACTGTAGCCTTATTCTAAGGCTGCCCAGATGTCTAAGAAGTCCTCTGCCCTTTGCTCAGTCACACATATGAATTGTCTGGCAGCAGCAATACTTTCCCTCATTTTGCTACAGATGAAGCTGATGTCTCTTGCTTACCAGACACAGCTGGCTCCTCGTGCTCTTGGGACTTCCCTTTGCTTCCCCCTGTGTGGTACCATCCCCTGGCTCAGTAATGAGCTCACTGAGTGAAAGATACAGTAAAAGCCTAGTTTTTCCAATTAAAGGAGAAGGAACTCTGATGGTTCTCACAGGTTAGGTTCACTGGAAATACCACGGCCCCAGTCTTCAAACAGCTTGTAGTCCTTGACCCGGAGTATTTCTGAACTCTACTGAAGGCTTCCTGGGCCATTGCAGTTTGTGATAAAAGCACAATAGAAGTAACGAGGCATTGAAGTTATACCCATGATGCTGCTCACAAAGGACTGTAGGGTGGGTTTTAGCCACCTCTCTGCACTGGCAGCGGTGCACACCCTTGCTGACCCAGCAGGATGGGTAGGTGTTACAGCTGGAGCTCCTAGGATGACAGCAGAGAGCTTGCAGCATTCTCCCTTCCCTTCTGGGGAGTCAACCAGTGCTTATGTCTCTGTGTGAGGGAGGGAAGAGCAAAACCACGAAGTTGTTTCCCAAACCACTCAAATCATTCTCCCTGCTTTGGCACTGGTTCTTAAGCCAGGGCATACACTTTCCTCTTCGCTTCCATGGGACTTCAGTATGTGTTTAAGGTTAAGCATATGCTTAAGTCCTTTCCTGGATTAGGAACCACTGAAAACAGATAAAATGTCTTGTACACGGGTGTGCAAGCCAAAAGGATGGTTGGCATGGCAACAGCTGAAAAATTCCCCTAGTGCAAAAAGCTAGAGTACAATGAGGAGAGCAATGCTTCTTCCCACCTTGCTTGTCTAGCTGATAGCTTGAGGCATGCTCAGCCAGCGCCTTGATCCTCCTAACCACTTTAATGTGGTCAGCCTTCACACCTTGCTCAGTGCTGGATGAATGGTTAGAGACATCAGAGTGTCTCTTTTTTTTGGGTCACTTTTGCTCATCACTACATTATATTTAGGTAATCTCCAAGTGGACCAGATTTAGCCTTCACTCAGGAATTTTTTCTGTAATTGTTCCCGCCTATTAAGTTAATTGTATGTGTTTGATCATAGCTTTGTCACTAGCCAGAGAAATATCCAGTGCAGCTTCAATGTGTTCTCAAGAAAACCACCTTATGTCCTAAACTGACAAGTTTGTGTGCTTTTTAAACATAGTTGTCGTGGGTACTTTTGTATTTGCCCAACAACATGTGTGGAATCATAGAATATCCTGAGCTGGAAGGGACCCATGAGGACCATCGAGTCCAACTCCTGACTCCACACAGGGCAACCTAAAAGTTAAACCATGTATCGAAGAGCGTTGTCCAAAGACTTCTTAAACACTGACAGGCTTGGGGCCATGACCACTTCCTGGGGGAGTTTGTTCCAGTAACAACATTTTACTCAAGGTCTTGATTTTGGTGGAAGATTGTAATCCAGAAAATCACTTCAGCAAAACATTATTTAAGCAAAGCTTTACGTAAGTCTTAGGTTTCTTTATTTAACTCTTGTCCCTCTGTAATATGCTTTACGTGCACAAGAGGAATCTTTTATCAGTTTTGTTTGCAGAGAACTTTTAAAAAGAGTGAATGAAGAGTCAAGGTTCTTTAAAGACTGAGCCCCCAGGATAGCATTATTGACCCGGCCATGTTCCTCTCCTGGCGATACGATGCAGTCTCCAGATAGTCTGGAGTGACAGTCTGACAGTGTGAACCATCACCTTCTGAGAAGCACTGATGAATTCTCCAGGATCCCTCTGCTCTCAAATGGGGAAGGTGGAAGAGATGTTCTGAGTCCTGTAATTCATCTTTGCTGGGTTCAGGTGTGAATAGGTCATTTTTAACATGGATTTTGTAACACTGTGTGTGCACTACTGTGAATAACAACACACCCTAAACTTATTTTCTTTCCCACTGTTGATTCCATTTTTTTACTTTGTAATGTCCTGTAGCAAAGATAAGCTTTTATGTTTGCGTTGAGAAACAAACACATAGATAAAATCTCTCACAGCATTAGTAACTAATAAAATTGTTATTTTTTCGTTATCGTAAGCAACAAGTATGCAATGTTCCATGTTGGTATTTAGGCAACTATTCTATAGGTAAGGTTGCAGCACTCAAGAGTATGTAGCCTAATTCCTGGCTTTTCGAACCAACAGGAATATTTAGTGGTGATTGAGGATGACTCTTTTGTTCAACTGTTAACATTAACTTTTAAGACTGAAAAGCTAATAGGGGCCTGGCAGTCAAAAATGCTGACTAAATTGAATTTTACAGGAGATGCCATGATGAACAATGCTATCGTGACCTTGCTGTTTATTGGGCTGCGTTTGCAATACCGCAGTGTTTTGAAAAAATCATTTCCATATGAGCACTGGTGTGAGATTTTACTTTCTGAACATACCTTCCTCAGTTTGTCATGGTTTTCACTGCCATGGAGCTATGACTAGGAACCTTTCTGTTTTCAATTGGTTGCCAGAATGCTCACATACTTAGACTGTGCAGTTAAAATTGATTTATTTTGTGGATGTGAAGTTGCAGTTACAAAGTTTTATTGAATAGTCATCATTGGTAAAGAAAAAGCTCAGACACGCTGCAGAGAGATTAAATACCTCTGAATCCATGGGTTTTGGTCTGAGTGATGAAATACAGAGCCGTCTTCTATCATCCCACGGAGATAGGCCTGGGACACTCCATTGTTAGCCTGGAAGGAGATCTCAGTTTCATACTGAATGTTGTTGTGTAGGTGGTAATGGATGTTTGATGGAATATTCTGAATAAGGTCAAAATCGCCCTTTGCTTTTATTGCCGTAGTCCTTTAGAAGGAGCTCTCTTTGTTAGCCAAGATATCACCACACTGTGTGTCAGAGTAATCTGAGCTGGACCACTGATGGTTAGAGCTAGAGGGTAGCTTTAAACATTTCTGTGCCTCTACTTTTCTGCTGTTTCTTGCTGGACTGTACACACCTTTGGTCACAGATTAGGTGTGGAGAAGGGTCTTGTGTTTGGTGAGCAAGCCAAAGACTGCGGACATCAAAATTCAGTCTCCTGCTATGGCATGACTTCCCTTGCGCCCTCAGGTAAATCGTTCAGTCACTCGCTATGCCTCAATTCATGTTCTGCAAAATAGTGCACAACCTTACCTCTTAGGGGGTTTTATAAGGAAAAATATACCAAATATGGTGAGTTGTGCAGCTTCTATGGCAATGCAAAGCACTATGCGAGTCCTGGAACCACGATCAGGCCTCCCCTGGGCCCCCTGGGCGTTTTGCTTCTGCTGATTGTAGCAGGAGTTCACAGTCACTCAGCACAGAGGAAAGGTTCAGATTAACAACTATGTATTTCTTATGCTCACATTCATCTGTCATCTTTGCTCAGTCTCTCAGCTTGATTAAGTCATCCAGGAATGAGTTGAAAGGGCTGGGTTTGTAATTAAAATGGGAACACATGGCTGAGTTTTCTTTTACCTGTTGCAGAACATGGAGTGTAGGGCATGTCAGGCATGAATCGGATGTAAACTTCCAAGAGGAACTGAGTGATACTGCCTGCAGCTTGCTCGCTTGCTTTTGATGCAGCTATAGGGTTACTGGAGGATTGTTCACATCTCTGTGACTGTTGGGATCCTGGGATTTTGATGACATTTCCTTTCACTCTCTATTTCTCTTCTGTTCATTTGTAAAAGTGCATAGTTTTTTAGTTTGTTTAAAGGAGTCCTAGTCATGTTTTTCCCTCAGATTCTTTCTCAAGGAATCAAAACTGGTAAGAACAGAGTCTGGACAGCATTTTGGCTCCAGTCTTTGGCAGGTATTGAGTAAAAATATGGTGTGAAAAGTGTAAGCTCACACTATTTACATCTACAGTGAATAGCTGATAATAATGGATTGCAGTGTTAGGTTTGTTACCTTTGAGTATCAGTTGCCTTTTGCAGCTCAAATCCTACCATTTGCAAATGTCTGCCTGCCGGGTTTTTCGGGGTTAGGTTTTGTCTGTGGATGCACAGGTAGGTACCTAGTAAGCTTTTCAGAAATGTCTGTAACTCCAGCTGGTATTTTCCTGGGTAAGCAGCAGAAACCTCAGGGTAATTCCCTGTTACACGTTTGCCTGTCAGCAAGTGCTCAGTGCCTGCGTCTGGTGCAAAGGCAACGCTGCCTGTACTGTGATGATGCTGTCCTGTCTCCTCCTGGGTGGCCCTGAGGTGTCCCCATCACAGCTGCTGACACCAGCACCCATGACTCAGGCTGATCCACAGGTTTTCCTTGATACGACTGTAATACGAGCTCAGCCTACCTCAAAGACCTCATTGAGAAGTTTTCATACCCAATGCTTGCAAAGCAGCTACCTGAAGCTCTGCTCTGAAGGTGTCTTCACAGAGCACCATGCCAGTGGAAGAGAACTGGATAAGGCTAAGGTGTCTGGTACTGCGGTTGTTATTAGCATGTGTTTTACCTGCTGCTTTGGGTGTGTCACAGTCACCCTTTGCGATTAAAGTTCATGTTAAAAGGGCAACTGTATTTTTCTGTATAGAAAGATGGGGAAAATACAGCACCAAAAAATGGGGAATATATTTAAAATCACCCAGAGAATCTACAGGAAAGCAAAAGACAGAAATCAAATCTCCCAAGTCCTGGACCTCAGCTATAATCACAAACCTGTTTTACTCTCATTTACTGTTGTCATCAGGAGCTGATCTATTAAAATCCCTAAAGGTCACAGTGCTCCCTATAGTAAGAATGAGACAATGCAACAAACTATTGTCTGCTGTACTTGCCATAATCTGACATAATTGTTTGTGTTAGCAATTTTGTTTATTTATATACTTAGGAAACTCTTCTTACAGTTTACTTTTGCTTGCTCCAGTTGTACTTTCTCAGTCAAATAACTAAACCTTGATATCCCACTGGAAACCACCATCTATCCTCACTTTACTCAAAGATTGACCTAAGCACACAAAGTGTTTTGGTACAGACCCCAGGCTCTGTCTCCATGGAAGCGTACCTTGCTCCGACTCTGCCAGCACTCCAGGTTGGATTTAGTACTGCAGCCTGGTAACTCTGTCACGGCTGTGTACTCATTGTTGCACATAGATTTAAGCTACTGATATAGTGGAAGAATTCAGAGCTATCCTTGTTAATGTCAGTAAAAAGATCAGTAAGATTAGTGGAACAAAAAAATATTTATGATTATGAAATTTCCTACTCTTGGTTTTGTCCTTAATCCTTTTTTCCGGTTATGGAGGAAATTGTGTTTTTCCCTTCAGAAGGACCCTGTGCTCAGAGAACGGAGAATCCTGGTCCAGGGGCTCCATCTTCATGTTTGACAGCCTATGCTGTATTCTTCTTTATGAATGTGAGTGGCCAGTTTCTGAAGCTATGATGAATGCATTTGTCATCCAGAGCCACAGTGGCAGCAAGTTCACCAGCAGAACTATGTGTTGCATGAAGAATCTCTCTTTTGGTTTTTGGAGCTTGCCACCTGGGAATTTCATCTAAGCCTTGCCTTCTTGCTGGTTAAAGGAGGCAGCAAGGTACCTGGCCTCTCTGTGGGGCACGCTGCATTTCATCCTTCCTAGCATGCTGCCCACTCTGGTCAAAGGTGGGGCTTTGGAGTCCACTGTACCTTACAGCATTGTTCTCCTTGTTTAGGAAGTCACCTGTTTTCTTACCAGCATTTTGTAAGCTCAGAGAAGAGGAGCCTGGAAGAGATGCTGGGCTCTTCCAAGTCAGGCTGCACAAGAGATTAGTCCGGTGGCCGCTCCAGGCTCTGGAGCTCTAAAGAATCAGCGAAGATTTTGTTGCTTTGCTTTTCAATTATTTCAGCCACAGTTTTCATTTTCATTGGTAACACTGGGTGACGTGTTCAGATGCAGGGGGAAATAATTTTACAGAAAATACAAGTGCTGCTCTTTCACCTGATCTAGAAGGAAGAGAGAAGGCTGCCAGGAACAGCACAGAAATTAATGAGATGCCGAAGACATAAGGAATTGGCTCATGTGCCTCCTTGGACACTATCTTTAAAATGTAGATCGCATAAACAAGGAACAGTTACTTGTTACACAGAAAAGATTTCAAAACTGACCAGAGGAAACAATTCTTTTGCGTGGCTTATGTTCCTGAAGGATGGAAGGACAGGTCAGTCACACACCCACCAGCCCAGGTTAAAAGTCAGGACGAGCCTGGGTGCCGCCAGACCTGGAGGCCTGCCCCTTAGGGCTCCTCACTGGGAGCTTCCTTCAGCAGTTCGATCTTTACCTGGATCACAGCTGGAGACAGAGATGTGACACGCTTCCCAGGGACACGCCAGGCCCTTGCAGGAGGCCCACCATTGCCACCTCAGCCGGGGCTGGTGCCTGGAGAGCGAGAAGAGGGCAGAAGAGCTCGTGCTGTGTAGCACCGACGTGGCTCAGCAAGTCCGGCTGGCGTGAGGGAGCGGA
>NW_009607448.1:4210-7738 GCF_000690535.1 Cariama cristata | reverse complement strand
TTATTTTATTTTATTTTATTTTATTATTTTCCTAGAAGAAAAGGTGGTCTCAATCCCTCTAGGATGAGCTCTAGACCATCTCCATGAGAAAAGCCAAATAATCAATATAGGCTGAAGCAGAAAAATTATTATCTCATTACAACCTAAAATTTTCTAAACTATAAGAGACTGTACCTTTAGTTCATCACTTTCAAAATAAGTCTGATCCTGAGTCCACACTTATATTAATTCATATCTCAGTTCAGTCCCCTGTTTGGTGCATGTAACAGAACAGGGCAAAGACATTCAGATTTCTGAACCTACGAGGTTTCATTGCTGTACATAAATAAACAGCATATAATAAAATAGAAAAATATCCTTAAAAGAGAAATTGAAGTAACTTGAAAGCCAGAGGGACAGTTTCTATATGAGGAGAAATTAAAAAGCTCAACGTAATTGGCAAATAATTTTAAAAGCCAGTGTGATAAGCAAAATTATAAATTCTGAAATGATGTCCAATCCAGTGTTTCTATTAATCATGTAAGAGAAAGCTGCCTGACATGAACATAAAATTGCAAAAGGGAAAAAGGAGAAAGATTTGCATACTCAGTGGGTGAAGATCTGAGGAGGTGACTCATCGGTCCTCAAATGCTAATCATGCAAACTACCAGTGCCAAACTACGCTCATTCTCTCCCTGGGGATAGCAATTCTTCATTTGCTAGGTCGTTAGTAGTTGAGGAAGCAGTCGCCTTCCTTCCACCCAGTATAAAGATCCCCTCTCAAACTCCCCAGGTGACTGATTTGGTCCAGCGTGGAAACCCTCCCTGCTCCTCAACTGGATCTAACTGAGCCGTGACAGAGTTAAAGCGTCTCACCACACTTCCACTGGCAACATGAAGTGGACATCCTTTGGCCAATTTATTTTTCTTTCCTCAGCCAAAGATTATTTTCCTAGAAAGCTGTCTGACTGTGCTCTCTGCACTGCTCCCTGCAAACCTACAATTCAAAACTACACTTTGCTTGAAAATTGTCAAGCAGACTGAATCCAGGGAACAGGTCAGTACTGCTGCACAGGGAGTTCCAACACCAGAGACTACTTTATGAGGTTTTATGAGGTAGCTCTGGGGTGTTCTCTGCACTCACACAGCACATGCTGGTTGAGAGTTAGGACTAAAATCTTAGCATTAATAAATTCAGAGGGAATTTTGCCAGTGAGGCCAGAATTTCACCCAAGATGGCGGTTTCCTTGTTTGTTTCATTCTGTAAACAAATAGTAAAATAGATTCTTTTATTCCCATAATGTATAATAAGCAATGGAGTGTAAAATGAAATCTCTTTAATGTTGAACGAAATTTCTTGAAGCCCAAAGAACGAGCTTCCTTCCCCAAGGGAAGCCTTTTAACGTTGTGGGTCACAGTTCCCTCATTCCACCCCTTTCTATAGCTGTCTCTCAGTTATCCTTAGTTAATTTATGTGTAGAAGGGGTGGAGTTGCCCTTTTGTTCTTTGTTGGAACAGCTTTGTTGGAACAAGAGGTCCTGGTCACAAACTGTCCTCTTAGGTATTAAAATGATGTGAAAAAAAATCAATGAAGTTGAATAAACATTATGATGAAGAAAAAGAAGAGATGCAACTACAATATTCTGTCTGCAACATTTGAAAAATAATTGACTGTTCCCTTCCTACATTGATAGCTCTGCTTTAATTTGAGGAACGGTGTACATAACCATTTTTAACTATAATTTGAACTAAGAAACACAGTTCTGCTCATTCTCATTACAGTGAAAATTGTACTCCTAATGTCAGTCATTTAAATGGAGTAGCTTTCTCTTGACACCCTGCTCAACACACGTCTTAGGGGGCAAACCCTGCTGCAGAACCGGAGGTAAAGCTGAAAGCAACAAGGTACTTCAGACAGCAATCTCACTACTTTATCTGTAAGTAGAAAACTTTGAACAAGTTTACCAAAACAAATTAAATGGAGCAGTTTTAATCCGAATCACTTGTTCTTACTGCAGACTTTCTAAAGGACTGTCGTATTATTGCAAACATACTGCTACTCTGGATACATTTATGCTGTGGTAACTACTTGAAAACTAAAAAGTTTCATATTCTTAGTTTTAAATGCACTACTGCAACATCTATTAGCACAGCCTGAACACGCTAACTTTGCTGAAACCATCTGTGAATGACGGATACATGAAGTCATGGTTAAATTACACAGACTGAAACAGAGCAGGGATTCAAAGCAGCGTTCTCAGGGTCTGGAGCCCATCATTGGAGCTAATGAAACACCAGGCCTCAGGATTTTGATGGTATCAAGGGACCATGGCTTTTGGGATCTGTACCTTTATTAAAGCAGGGGGGTATGTCTTCACTATTGGCCTTCAGTAAGCCTATGTGAAATCGTTAATATTGGACCCTCCTTAAGCACCTTCTGTTTTCATGGAGCACCTCTTAGTTTTGCTGCACAACAGATTGGAGTCCTTTTAGTCTGGCTTCATAATATTTCTCCTGTGTAATTAAAGGTTAGGAAATGAAATCTTTTTCTTGTGTAAGATCTGATTCAGGACCTCTAGATATCAGTGAAACTCACGACATGACTATGTTTTTCCTTTAAATTAACCTGTCTCAGTAAGATAGTCCAAAGACAGGCAACACAACGTTTCTGCCTGGAACCAGTATTAAAACACCGGGTTTCAAGCTGACTTTGTGAGATGTCAGTTTGCAGGCCACAGGGCTTGAGGGAGCAGTTGGTGTCTCCCAGAGCTCAGCTTGGCCATCCAAAGGATGCCGACACCTGGAGAAAATGCTACATCTGGTCATTTTCTGAGATTTTTCCATGGCTGGAAGAGCTAGAAAAATAACACATAGTATAACTGCATTTAATGAATATTAATTTCATAATTTACTGAAATAGGAGGAAAAGCTCAATCATAGAAGTAGCTATCTATGTCTGTTACTTTAGCTTCTTGATCACATGGCTTAAAGTTTCTCAGTGCTTTAGAAAGAACTTTTTTAACATTAAGGAAAAAGAGAGGAGAGAGGTTTCCTTACTCTGTCAAGGTTTTCTCTTGTATTTTGAGTGATGCAAATGAGTTCCGGGATGTTATAGATCATCCAAAGTATCATTAGCTAACTCAAGAAAGGAAAGGACAAATGTCTTGGAACTTCACGTAGGCCCTTGATAACCACTTGTCTTAAAAACAGACAATCCCTACCCCTGCAAGTGTAAAACTGTTATATTCCTAAATTGCTTATGTTTACCAGAATATGTTAATGACTTGTTTCCCATTTCTGCAAGAGGATATCTCTTCACTATTTGAAAAATAAGCAGAATTTCAATATTTCATAATTTTAAAATGGAAAAAACACCTGGCTGCTCTATAAATATGAAAGTCGGCACCCATTTCTATTACATCTCTTCAACACATTGTCAAAGAAAAAAAGACAAGTCATAATTTTCACTTTCCATGTTGCTGATATCTATCCTCAGATTTATGATCTGATTGGTAAATTCTGCAAAACGTGCTGTGATTTCCACACACC
>NW_009607448.1:0-4179 GCF_000690535.1 Cariama cristata | reverse complement strand
GATTTCCCCCCCCCCCCCCCCCCCCCCCCAAAAAAAAGCAATTACTGGCTTCTTCCAAAGTCATCAGTAAGATCTGTCAACACTTTACTGCATTTACTTTCCTTAAGAGTGATGTTACATTGTCTTTTTGCTGATGACTCACTACTTCAAAAGTAAAAATTAAGTACTTGCAGATAAAATGTTTATTTCAGCTTTCTTACAGGTAGACAAGAAGGACTGATTCAAGCAATAGACTACCTCCCAAGTAAAAGAGAAACTTAAACCAGTAACATCTTTAGAGCTGAAAAGGTAAATTGAAAACTAACATTTTAGTTGCCTCCACTAGAGATGCGACACCTGAGAATGAATGACTGATACCGTCACCTGGTATTGCACCCCTTTGTAAGTTGTTCTTAAAGTTCAGAATTTGGAAGAAGAGGAAGTTAAGATCCATTATTCTTGGCAAATATGGGGAGTGAGAAAAAAATATCAACCTACCCTTTAGTAATCTGGTTCTTCATTAAGCAGTGTGTGGAAAGAGGAGAACTATTATTCAGATGAGGATGACCATTTAGCCAAGGATGACTTTCCATGAGAAAGCTGAAACATTGTTAATTTATTTTTTCCCTGATTTCTTGATTTTCAGAGACAAAAATTAATCTGTTTTCAGACTGATCAGATGCCTTCCCTGAAGTTCAGAATGCAGATTTCCCGTGACAAAAGAAAATACCTGACTTAGTATTGTTATCTCTTTATGCATGCCTTGTTGTATGATAGAGACACCATTACCAAGCAAATGGCAATGAACTCTCCTCTTCTCTGCAAGTACTCTGAAATGGTTATTAATGGCAACAGGCAGCAAGAATTTGTGATCTAAATACAAAGGGAGCAGAATAGACAATATTACACTGTATTAATACTTTTATCATTCTGTGTGGCTATCTGTGTGTAAAATGGATGTTTTTAGAAGTATTTAACTTTACAGTCCTCGTTATCGTAAAGAAAATATGAAAAAAACTGTGAGAAGTAGGAGTTTTTTTTTCCCTGAGATTGCAAGCAGACAGACTGCTAGGTAGAAGATATAGGCTAACTGGGGAATCCATAAAGAGATGTCTTTAATCTGGTTGCCTAGGGGGTCTGTTAATGGTCATTTTAAAGCATCCAAGCAATACAGAAGCATGCTTCTGTTCTTCTCTTGCCATCATAACCCTTACTCTTTCCTGGCTCAATTTTATTGCCAGCAGCAAGGAAGCTCCCCTCACTTGCACAAGAGTACAAAAGAATCTCAGCAGAGCGTTGCTCTGAATATTAAATACCACCAGCAGCCCTCAGCACATTAATGTTTGGGGTTTTTTGTTTGTGTTTTTTTGTTTTTTTTTTTAATATGACATATCAACTAGGATAATCTTCTGTGTATTTCTCCGTGGTAAAACAAGTACTTTAAGCAAAACCTACACATCCCAGTCACTAACTACCCTCCTAAGGAAATCCCTGGGTGCCCATCAGGTGAGGGCTGCTGCCTGCAATGCCACGATGGCCGCGGTGTGACTGGCCTCTCCGCCGGCTGCCACCCACTGTGTGGATGGAGTGACAAACACCAGGTACAGGTTTGAGCACAGACCTAGAGCGAACAGCCAAAGTACAGTGGTTTTGTTGTTGTCTTCAACAGCTTGTTTACACAACTGCAGTTACGTGATGAGATTGTAAATGAAATGTTGGGATATGCAATTTGAATACAGTTGCATGGCAACATTTTGCAGTAAAGTGGCCATTTGTTTGCCAGTTTTGTCATCTTATTTGTCATTAATATATGTTTACTGTGGACTCATGCTATTGTCTTCACATTGTTGTTTGGCACAAACAAATCCACCTCAGAGAGGTGGCCAGAAGGACCTTCTTTTAGTAGTGATCAGTCAAAAAAGTAACCTTTCTACCTCAGACTTCTGATTTTATTCTCTGTTAGCCCTGTGCTTCTGGTTGTTTGGCCAGCTGAAGATCAAAAGCTCTTACTTCCAGAATGGCAGCAAGTGGGAAAGAAGAAAACCTCGATTCAAGTGATTTCTTCCTGTGAGAAAAATGTTGGGAAGCTGAAGGATGAAATCCGACATGTCCAGCCCATCCGTGCAGCTGCACTCCACAGCTGCAAGCGCAAGTCCCATAGCGAATTAGCAGATGCAGGCTGCTACTCTTCAACATGTAGGTCTTGTCCTCATGGGTCATTCAGCCGTGCGGCTTTGCACCGGCCTTGCGCTTGCACGTGCAGCGGCTGCTCCTCAGACATCCCACAGCAACGTGCAGGGCACGCAGGAATCCCTTGCATGACTTCTCCCCTTCTCTTTTGTATAGTCAAACCTGTAGCATTTTCAGGTTCAGACACTTTCTGTAGGAGCCCCCACCACATCCACTACCACAAATCTGGCAAAAAGTTTAATTAAACAACCCACCAGCCCTTCTGCCTGCACACTTTTTCAGCAGAGTGACTGAAAGAGCCTCGTCTCTTTGCCTTTGCTTTTTTCAATACATACTGTGTGATGAAAACATATGAGCTCATTGGAATTTATAGACAGATTTGGCAAACTTTATGTATTTATTTGGGCTCTGAGATCATTTGGACTCCAGTCTCTCTCTCTCTCTCTCTCTCTCTCTCTCTCTCTCAGAATATGAATACTTTCTTCTCTCAACTGCCACCTGTTAGAAATTTTACTGTGCATACTGTAATTGGTGCCTACCACATGTGCAAGTCCTTTCACAAGTGCATTAGGTAATAATTAGAAAGTTTACACAGAAAATTGCCAAAGTCTACCCTCTAGAGGAAAAAAAGTCTTGCTGGGACTCACAGTTCTGTACTTCATTCTTTTGGAAATAAATAGAGGGTTAATACATCAAGCTGCTCATCCAATACTCCACTGCAACTCAAAGCAAAATTGTGCAATGTTTTATGGTCAATTTACTCTCATATAACCAAACCTCCAAACGTCTGATTCCTGCTTCTGAAGGGGGCAGTATTAGAAGGTATGTCTCGTAGTAATCAGGGCATCACCAGGCAGATGTCCAAGAAATCTCACTGCCAGAAATTATTTTCTTATGAAAATTCAAGTCTATATTTCATGCAGAAGTTTATGTTCCTGGGTGTTCATTTGGTCCAAATTCAAAGTGCTATCATTTGAAGCTTGACCACTGCTAATAGTCATTTTGCTGCTTCTAAAGGTTCTCTGCATTTCTTTTCATGTTTGGCACCAGGCTTTTAAACAATAAGAAACAAATAAAATTGGTAGGCTGTCAGATTTAATAACAATAAGCTTCCCTGATATGCTATTATTTGTTTAGCTTTTGGAAAAGTTAAATATCAGAGCTACATATCTTAGAATATTCAGTGCTTTCCTAACCTACTGCAAGGTATATTTTAGTTGGCAAGAACTTATCTCAGAAGTGGTAACAAAAAGGACCAAACTTTGTCTAGTTCCATGTCACCCTGACAATTGCTCGTAAGTCTGAAGAGGAAGGTGTCTGACCTCTATCATTTTAAATAGGATCAGAGCAAATTGCTTTTTCTCAAAACCACACAATGTGAATGAAAAACGTATTTCTTTTGTGGTGTTTTGTTTCTCTTCTATATGAAAAAATCCAGATTCTTTACTTTTTTTTTTTGTTACTAACCACTGAAGTTTTTTATTAAAACAGAAAAAGTGCTTAATTTCTTTAAAAGTTTTGAAAGAAAATATTCATTATTTTCTAAGTAGCTCTAACTGAAAGATATGGCAGCATTACACAAAAGAAAACACATAGCAGCTTCTTTCTGCAGGATAAAGAATAAGAACAATAGTTCTTTATTCTTAGAAGAAGAAATTTCAATTTAAGATTCTTTCTCTTGATACAGATTGACAGATATCACTGCAGATGGTAGACAGATAGAGATGCAAAACCAGTTCATTCTCAGTTGATTAAATAGGCCTCAAATCCCATCCCAGGGCACCTGCAGATGCATTCATACGTGGAGGTGCCTGTGCTGAAGGCGGTATTCTGTGTACAAAAAGCAAACAAGTGTTGATCCTGGGGTTTTCATCTTTTGGTGTCTTTAGGATATGCATTTCCACTCTCCTGAGTAGACTATTCTTCTTTTTAAATTTTCTTTTCAGGTACGGAAAAAGGATAGAAATGTTGAGGGGTTTAAGGTTACTATCATCTCCATTGATGTATGAA
>NW_009607447.1:3085-4381 GCF_000690535.1 Cariama cristata | reverse complement strand
CTGTTTTAGCCAAACCAGGACAATGATTTAAATGATGCTTTGTATTTCTGAAAGTTATGTTTTAGAACTTTCACAATCTTGTAGTATGGAACCCATTGCTACTACAGTGATCCTAATTTACAGGAGGTTTCCCTTATGTGCCTACGAAGAAAGTACAACATTGTAGAAGCTCAATTAGCAAAACTCCTAAGAAAAACTGTCCAAGAAATGTGCTCATATTTTCAACTATTTAATTCAGAAAGATATTGGTGACAAAAAGACTTTATGTAGATAGGATCTCTTTTCTGTCATTAGAGAAAGGAATATATAAGTGGATTTGATGTTTGAAAGGAATGAGAACTAGAGCATGTGCCAGCTTGTGGGCTTTGGCAAGGGAATTTACACCCTTTCATCTGCAAATCAATACTTCACATTCAATTAATGGGTGAAAATGTGCCCTTTATTAAATATGTAACAATCTGTTAATTATTAATTGTTAAATATGTAATTCTGATGCCATTATAATACAGTTATAATAATAATGCATAATTTACCATTTATATTATAGAATTATAGCATGGATGTATGCTAAGAATGATAGTAAAGAATGAGTTTTGCCATCTCTCTGACACCAGACTTATTCCATTAATGTAGGATAACTAAGATCAGCATGAGATTCAAAAGAGAGGGTAGAGTAGGAATCTGGTCTGTGGATAATTAACTAGTGCTAAGTAAAATGTGTATACTAACCAAATATCAAATTTGTGATGAGTCCTCTCTCAATTTGTTCAGTTACATTACTTGGAGCTTTGTCTTACATTTCTGTGGTGATGATCGTACCTGATCTTCAATGTACTACATCTGCAACAAATGACACTTGCTAAGAGTGGCGTGAACTGGAGGTCGGTCTTCACGTGATTCCTAACCATCTTCTCGTTAACTTCAGTAGTTTGTTGTTTTCCTTATGCTCTGTCTCCATCCTTTAAACTTTGTGACCAGTAAAACACACTCAGAAAAAAGAACCGTTAAAACTTGGTAAATTTTTTTGCAGCTTTTCACATCAAAATGTATTATTGACTATTGTGTTCATAATGAGATTATAATACGGGAAAAACACTCTAATAAAAACTGGATTTCTTTATTTATACATAACCTGATGTCAATAGAGGGTAAGGATTAGTTGTGAAATCATGTGGGCGCCCGGTAGGAGGTTTTGTTATTATTTTGGGACTTGTGATATCATCTGACCTCTGTTGTGTCCTAGATAGAGAGAATAACCCCATCTTGAACCACAAACAGGAGAGTTTCCTATCCTCA
>NW_009607447.1:0-3054 GCF_000690535.1 Cariama cristata | reverse complement strand
GGAAGATTAGACGGGGAGAAAAAAAATCAAATTTCGCTTAAGGCCATCCCTTTTAAAAAAAATTTAGTGTCAAGGGAGCATTTTATAACAGATTGGCTTTGATTTTTGCTTGTTTGTTTCTATCTCCTTTCCCATTTACAATGACAGACAAAACCCACTGCAGTGTGAGCTAACCTGCTCAATGTGACACTGTAATCAATTAATCCCCTTAGCCCTCCTGCCCACCTTCCCGTTGGTTAATTTGTAAGCATACGGTAGGTCAAAAAGCACTGACCGCAAGCTTGTTCAGTAGTCCATTCACTATTTTAGACCATTTGTAAAAAATAAGTCCCCTGCAAAATGTCAAAGACTCCATACATAATACCTTTATTAAGAAGAAATATTTGAATATGTAGATGTGCTTGATTCTAGCTAGCAGAAGTCTTACAGAGTATTAAGGTATAGGCACACAAACAGTGTGCTGGACAATAAATAGTTGCATAATATCCCTTTCATAAATATTTGATCAGAGAAGTAGGACCAAAATTTTTCACAGTTCTATATTGTTTTCAGTCTTTGGTGAGTGTTTGTGTGTGTGTATATATATATATATATGTGCATACACCCAGGGTCATATTTTAAAGGGTTTGTAGACCCTCCACCAACTCTAAATGTTTGACTTGAAGCTACATTGACAAGAAACAGAAACTGGTTCCTAACATAACCTGGGTCAGGATGATCCGAGTATTCCTGTATGCATGGCAGGGGATTATACAACGTCATTTGCTGTTTCAGACCTGCTCTCCAGTTCTGCAGAATGGTTTGAAATGCATTCTTCCATAGAATTAGAGGAGAATTTAAAATTTTTCTTTGTACTGAAGTACAAAAAATACATTGCTCTCGGCTATGCTCGTAATGAAACTCAAAAAACTTTTTTTTTTCTTTTTTTTTTCCCCTCAAAGAAAGAATTTCTTTATGGTCAAGGTGAAGCTGGCATGTCCTGTCACACACTTACTTATATTCAGAGATGTAAAGGTCAGAGGAAGAGTTATGACTACCCAACCCCTCTTTCTAAGAGCACAGCAGCAAGCTAAATAAGACCTAGAAGTATGAGGTCAAATTTTGAACTGGATTTTCAATGAGGGAGGGTACCTGGGCCACCCAGATGTAAAGAGCTACCTAGGCATATTGTCAGGGGAGTCAAACTTGCTTCTTAGTCTGTTGGTGGCCATGGAAATTGGTGTGCCTTAATCGTTTACCTAATAAACAACACAGACTTGGTAAAATATTCAGTAGAATTTTTTGAAATCTAACTTACCTCAAAAAAATCAACATATATTTTGACAAAAAGTTCTTTAATTTGTTTTGGATATATCTTTTAGCATGGCATCTAGCATGTTCCTCCATTCCAGTAGTTATCCTTCATGAAAAAGTAAGTGTACTTATTCCAAGTTCGAATTTTTAATGTATTTTATCTCCTTTTGATAACTTACTCCACATTCTTATAACACTTTTAGCCGTTGCTAGAAATTCTTTTCCAAAGTCCTCTGATCCCAAGGACAGATCAGAGCCAATAATTCTGAAAAGCCCTGGTGCTTGATGCTTCTACTATCATTTTGTTGGGAAGCGTAAATAAGGAAGCCATAATCATACGGCTTAGAATTAAATTAATATAACTACATTAATTATATCCTTATAACAATGACACCTTCAGGTGTCAGAAATTTCACAAATGTATTGATCTGTTTAAGCTACCAAAATAATATCTAGAGCTCACCAAGCTTAATACTTTCCATTCATGTTCTTAGTGAATGCTGTGACCTCAGCAGATCTACCTTTTTTGGTAATGCCATGGTCCTTGGAATTAAAAGTTGCTGATACTGTAACTAAAACTTTGCAGAACAGGGATTGCAATGAAGGTCAAAATTCTAGAAACAACTTGGACTTACTTTTTTGAGAAACCACTTTCTGACAGCTCTCTTTCAGTTATATATAACATGCTGTCATTTTGTTATGTTCAATATGAGTTCATCTAGGCCAATACGTGTTAAATCAATGTTACCCTGAAGTGTCAGCTCACTTAATTTTAAAGTTCTCAGACTACTTCAATCAGTTACAGCAGCATGGTTCAAGGAGACTTGACTGATGTTTTCAAGCACTGGATTTAAATATACCCCTTTGTTTGCATTTAAATATACCTCTTTCTCCTTTTTGGCTTGACTGTTTATAACGCTGCTTATAACCTGTAGATGCACTCCACCGTGTACATTACTTGTGAAGAAGACAGCAAGTGTTCAGATTTAATCAGCTGTCATCTTAACCTGTCTGTTTAAAACTAAATTTATATTCTTGAAAGAGTGCTTCTGGGCTTCATCACTGTTAAAATACAGCCTCATGCTCCTGATGAACAGAAGCAGACTGGCATAAAGTGTGGACTATGACTCAGTCACCTGCTATTATCAAGGCAATTAAAACTGGTTTGTGTTAAAGCACACACATCAGCTGGTGTTCAAAGGGAGTTTCTTCTGAATTTTTACTCATAAATGCATAAGCAACAGGCAATCACAACCATTGACCTTAACCAAACTTGTACTGTTCATAAATTAAAAGATCTGCTGCTCTGTCATCAATGATCAGTTAAATACTCCTTTTGCACAATTGTTAGTGTTACAAATTTTTATTCTCTTTGTGATGGCACCTGACCAGCACTAGGAACGAGAGAGCTTTATTCCAGCTTATGTGACAATCCATGGGCGCTCATACTAAAAATGGAAGAGAACTGTGAAAGGCAAGCCTACATAAAGGACTTTGGAAAAGAGCATCTTAGTACTGTAAGAGACCTTTGTCCAATCACCCACGGTCAGCAGAAGGTCTCTGACAGAAATCATATAATGCTAATTTTAGTTTTAAGGCTGAAACAAGCTTTGTTGCCTGGCCCCACTGCTGTAGCAGTTAGCATGAGTTAGATGTAGTTAACAAAGCTGTTGGCATGAGCTGATGAACTTTAACTGACTTTTTGCTGTAGCAGAAGTAGACAAAATATGATTTGAGGACCAAAGAGAATCTCCCCCCTTT
>NW_009607446.1:0-7533 GCF_000690535.1 Cariama cristata | reverse complement strand
GACCTTGGCTCTTCCCGATGTCTTTGGCCGTTTTGCACGGGGAGGTTTTGTTCGGTCCCGTAATGGCGTTCCCCGTGGGCAGTCGTGGGCCTGGTGACCTCTTTAAGCTGGGAAGACGCTGGAAGAAAACCTCTTTGAGCGGCGTGTGTGGAGCTGTTGCTTCCCTGGGTGCCACGGGTCGGTGCTTCGGGGGTCAAATGTGAAGCTGGAAGCTGTGTGTCGAGGAGGAAAGAGGTTTGAGTTACCCCTTCGGTATCTAACAAACACCTCCGGGGAAAAAAAAAAAAAAGACTTTTCTGTTCATTCCTAGCACACCTGATGGATAAGTGCTTGTAACAGATGCTTCCTCTAGCACCGCAAGGGCGGAGTTTGTCTCACATTTATAATAACTAAAGCAAACCCCAAGAACTTTCCCAGTTCATTAACAATAAAGAGACACCCGGGCCGTACAGTCCTTTGCAAGCCTCTTTAAATATTTGGTGAAAATCGTTATGTCTTAATGGATGTGGGAGCCCCCTGAGCGCTCCAGGGAATGCACTGAAGATTCGTTTGGCTTTAATGTAGACTTTAATTACAGTTGTAACCTTGCGCTGTAGTACCGGTGCTTAATGAGTTACAGGCGATGGCTGAGGGTCAGAGGTGCTGACTGTGCCACCAGACCTATTCCTGCCGTGGAGGAAAACTGCTGTTGCGGAGGTCCGGGCTTGCCTGCGCGTCGCTGCTGACAGCAGGTATCAAGATACTCTGTCTTCTGACAGAAAAATGGAATTTGGCCAAATTTCTACTGCCACTTCAGGATCCTGGGAGATGCCTTGTCCTCTGCAGCAGCGTACGTGCGTGTGCTGCTTGCAATTGTGTAATATCTTGTGATAGATAAACCCTCTTGCGCCGTAGTAAGGACAACGTCTGCTCTCTTGCGTGAAACTGTTTCCTCTCACGATCTTACAATAGAATGGATGATATGAAAAATATCTGGTATTCCTGTAGGAATGAGAGTTACATGGAAGAGGAGGAAGCGAGAGTAGGTTAACGCTGACTGCTGACGTACTGGGAAGGCTTTGGAAAATGGCCTCTCCATTTGCTGGCCCCACAGCGGTTGCTGATGTAATTAAAGATCTAGACACTCAGATAGCTGTAAGTAAACCGCCGGGGCTTGCCACGGGGCTGGCATGCGGGGTTTGTCCTGGGAATCTGCGCATCCCGTGAGTTTTGTGTTTGGTGATCTTAACGGCACGCAAAGGGTGCAATAAGATCTGGAAATAAATGAACAAAGCGACTTTATGCTAATAAAGTGCTTTCTGCCCAAGGATTTCGGAGCTTTCTCCCCTGCATGGTGGATAAGAATTCCTGCTTTGTGGATTTTTAAAGCGAGGCGTGGGGTGAACAGCCTGAGATCAGCCGAGGCTAAAACCAAGACTAGCACACTGAAGTCCCTCCTGATCTTGTGCTGAGCTCCTCGTCCAGAAATGCCAGCTGAGGGGTTTAGAGTGTGAGTGTAATGGTTTTCCATCATTAATTCAGTTAAAATTGAGCTAGAAACTTGCTGAGGGCACTACGGAAGTGTGTCTCGGATATAAATTCTCCTAAAAGGGCTCTGTGTCTATAGGTGCAGCAGCGCATGAGTGTGCCTTGGAATGAAGTACTAAAGCAGCTGCTTCTAAGTACTCCTGTGTGATTTCTCGTTTGTGTTTTGGTATGAATTAATCCAAACTAACAAAGCTTGCTCTAGTGAGGGAAAAATGTCTGTTTGTAGCTCAGGTAGCAGATGCTCTGTTCATCACTTTGTATGTGAACATGCTGTAAAGCTTTTTAAAACCAACTCTTTTCTCTTCTTATAAGTAAGTTCACCCTGTGACGCACGGGCTTTTCAGAAGAGGCATCTGCTCTCAGTGGCTGCTTCTTACCCATCTCTGGGCCCAACATCTGGGGGGATTTTACATCAAACATCCGGACACGAGGGGATTTTACATCAAACCATTCCTTTAATGCTCATTTCATGTGACAGGCCTGTCGCTGCTGCCCACAACAGTTGTGGGGGTGGAAGGTCCAGGGTTTGGACAAGTTTCCTTTGATGGAGCGGTAAGGACAGAGCAAAGCTTCATCAAGCCTGGGGTTTAGAGCCTTCCGGCCATGAAATGTAGTACTTGCCAGTCAGTCTGTGTGTTAGCTCAGCAGCCAATAACCCGAATAACTTCAGGCACCGAAGGGTGAACCTGGAAGATCGGAGTAACCAGTTAACCCACCGCTTCTGGCTCACCGTTAACAGCTCGGTAAATCTGACTTCATTTACTGTGGCTGCCGGTTGCCTGGTGTGGGAACAACGAATCGAAGGTGTGGGCATGCTTGTGTTTCTCCATCACGTTACTTCTGAGCACCCAGACTTGTGCTCTCAGAACGAAAAACAAAGCCTATGTTGTCAAGCCTGTGTCGAGGGATCGCTGCAGGCTGGGCTTGAAGTGTGGCGTTGCCAAAACCAAGACCTCCACCCTGCGGCAGATGCCCCGGGGAGCTTGAACCCTGTCTTCTTCTCAGGCCCATGGAGTGTGGAGATGAAGACTCAAACACTGCACCTGCCATTCCCTTGCATTGCTGCCGCGGGAGCAAGCTGTGTCCTTTAGTTAAATCATCTTTGCGTGGCCTCTTCCTCCAAGCTGTTTGTGGGCCGAGTGAAACGTGCTCAGAAAGACCCTGACCGGAGGGTGAGAGGTGGACACGTGCGTGGGGTTTGGCCCGAGGAACGAGCGGATGGGTCGGTGCCACTGCAGAGCTGCCTCTTCTCAGCGCACTGCGTGCGGCCGCTATGCTTCTCATGGCAAACTTCATTTTTCACATACTAGGGAAGGTTTTCTCTTCTTCTAAATGTCATTCCTCCCTTCTTGCTCTGTCCAGAGGGACCCAATATTCTATAAACCGCTGGGCCCTGTCAGGACACTGCAGTTTGATCCAGGCAAAGACGTCGACCCCGTCAAATTCCTTCTCTGTTTGCTAACTGTGGCTTTCGTTTTCTTTTCCAGTTGATTGGTTTGGGTCCCCACAACCCCAAGAAGAAGCAGGACCTAGATAAGCTTTATGATCTAAAAGCTAAAGCCCAACAGATTATGAACCAGTTTGGCCCTTCTACCTTGATCAACCTCTCCAACTTCTCCTCGATAAAGCCAGAACCAGCCAGCACTCCCCCGCAGAGCTCCATGGCCAACAGCACCACTGTGGCAAAGATGCCCGGGACGCCCAGCGGAGGAGGACGGCTCAGTCCTGAAAGCAACCAGGTAATTTCATCCCTGACTTTAGGACAACGGGGGAGATGCTCAGGAATTTCCTCTCCTTCCTTAAATTACTGGCAAAAACTTGATGTCTATTAAAGTGTAAGTTTCTGAGTGAGGAAACGTCTTCATGTATTTCTTCCCTCCCAGGCGCTTTCAGGATGGGGTATGCATGCTGTAGCGTTTTTTTCAGTCTCAGGAAGATGTATATTGGGGATGTGATTGGGAAGTTCTTTTTAACTGTGGTTTAGATAGGAGAAATAAAAGTGCGGGTTTGTAGGCTCCATCTCACTGAGGTGATGCGAGAGGCAGGATCGCTGCCAGGAGCTGCTGACGTGCGTTTTTCCTTGTTGTGGTGTGGAGTCTTTGATGTGCCTAAGATGTGCTGCTGCCCAGCAAGTGCTCCAGGAACGCACCCTGATCTCTCTGCGGGCTTCACTGGCACCATGACCTCTGTGGGAAGTGTGCTTGTCCCCTGACACAAACACATGCACAGCACTTCCACCTTTGGTGTCAGGGAACCAGGGAGGGCAGGAATTCCCACGTGTGTCTGGTTCATCTGACCAGGCTGACAGATCAGTGGTGATAACTTTCATCCGTATGCTATAACACTAAGTGTCCCGCTGTTGTGCAGCAGCAGCGAAATTCCAGCTCCCTGCCATGTTTGGGCTGAGAGGGTGTCGCCTTCTGCCCTAGAATAACCCAGCACTCGCCTCTCTCTCTCTGTTTTCCATTTGAAACACTAAAGCTGATAAGCACTAGAGCTGTGGAAATACTTCCGTTGTGCCCTGAGCACAAATTTAGTCACTAATACATTGCTTGCACTTGCTGTCTGCCTCTTAAGACTTCTGGTTCTGCCTTTGTCCCCTCTTGCCAGCAGCCTTGCTTCAGCCAGTGGCATTTTAATGCCAGTTTACTGCAGGAGACTTATTTATCCTGGCCTGCTGCTTCCCACTTTCTGTTCAGAGCAACCACTGGTGCTTGAAAATGGCTCCTCAACACCTGATATTTCTTATCTCTGCCATTCCCGAACTGATAACGCTGTGTCAATACGTGTGACTTGGGCCTCGGGGGGGGGAGCGAGGAAGGTTGTTTGTGGCTGCGCTGTGTGGGCTGCTGCTTTGCTAAAGTAGGGCAGTAAATCGTTCTTTTTCTCCCACACGCTCAGGTTTTAACCAAGAAGAAATTGCAGGACCTGGTACGTGAGGTGGATCCGAATGAGCAGCTGGATGAAGATGTGGAGGAAGTAGGTACCAACCCATGGCAGGGGCTGCAGAAAGAGCTAATCTGGGATTTTTCACGGACCGGTGGCCCTTTGTCCAAGCCAGGGAGGGTTGGTTCATTTTACACTCTGTGTTCTCATGTTCGCTGTAGCCTTCAGCCATCCGTGTCTGTTTCTGCGTCCCAGTGTCAAAAAGGGTTTTAAAACAGCAATTGTAGCCGACGCCTTTGAAATACTAGCCTCTGAGGGTTCCTTTTCTTACTTTCCACATAATTTCAGCTGCTCAGTTCTGATAAGACAGTGTTGTCCTTTCTGCTACAGATGCTGTTGCAGATCGCCGATGATTTCATAGAGAGCGTGGTGACGGCTGCCTGCCAGCTTGCGCGGCATCGCAAGTCAAACACCCTGGAAGTGAAAGATGTCCAGTTGCATCTTGGTGAGTGATTTTTTTAAATTTCCCCCCCTCAGCTGAGAGCTGGGCGCACACTCTGAAATCAGGGCATGGCCGCGGTGTTGGGGTGGAAACCTGTGAGTAGCTACAGACTTGTTGCTACTTAATAATGCCTTAATAATCAGGGGATGAGTGAGGTGTCTGCCCCTAACCATCCCCTCTCCAAATTTTGCAGTTTGTAGCTGTCCGTCAGCCTGTGTTGGAAGGTCGCTAGCACAGGGGCAGTGTCTTTAGCGTGTTTAATGTTGTGCAGCCCTCTGCTACTCTGCTTTTGTGAAGCTTTTATAGCTGGTATGTGGATCACCAGCACATCTCTAGCACCGGCTCCAGGCGGGTGTGCTGCTGGTACGTTTGTGATGACGAGGCCGCTCTTGCGGTGGGTGGTTGGGGTAGAGTGTGCTGACCTGCGGTGTTTCTTCCAGAGCGTCAGTGGAACATGTGGATCCCGGGCTTTGGTTCAGAAGAAATCAGGCCCTACAAAAAAGCCTGCACTACGGAAGCTCACAAACAGGTAAGGAGCCCTCGGTAACCCCGAGAATCGCATGGTAGAAGCCTGTTGCAGGGAGGGTGGTCTTGGACTCCTGGCACAACGTGAATTTGTAGTCTCTTCCAAGTGGTTTGGACTTGAAATAACTTCCAGAGTCTCCTCACCTGTTCGTGCCGAGAGGATTACGGTTGCTGTGGCTCCTCTGTGGTGGCACAGTGCTGGCTGCGCCCTAGGAGAAGCAGCAGTACTTGGAAGGGTTAAAAAACAGCTGAGAGCTGCAGACAGTAGCTTGTCAGAGGCCCCTTGCAGATCATGTGCTCTGTCTTTGCGCAGAAGGGACTGAAAACACACGGCCAACGCCTCTGGTTCAGTAGAAAATCCGTACCCAGGCACGGGGGGTTCAATGCTGATGCAGCCCCTCGAACTGCTCCAGGAGTCTGGATGTTCCAGGTGAACTGCAGGGCTCTTTGAGAGGCTGTGGCTGAAGTTCCTGATGCTGTTTTGTGTCTGCAGCCCAACGCTGCGCTCGGGAATTCTGTGTGCAGTGTCCGGCACCTGCTGTGTCTGTGTGGAAGGGTCGGGACCCTTGGCCGCTCCCCGCCGTAAGAATTTAAACAGCCGCAGAAAGCCGAAAGGCCTGGGAAGGTGGAGCAGAGAGAGCACAGCGTTGTCCTGGGATTTCAGCTGTAGATTGGAGCTGAGCAGCTTTGGGGTTTTTGTTTGGTTTGGTTTGGGTTTTTTTCCCCTTAATTTTAACTGAATTGTGCCATGGCTGTTTAAGTGTACGGGCAGAGCCAGGGAAGGAGCTGCCCTGCAGGAGCCGACGGTATTGCACTTCCCCTGACACTCCTGCAGCAACTGCTGGGCAGAGGGAGAGGAGACCTTGAAGTGGGGTTTGATCCCGGGTGCTCTTTAATCCCATTGCCCCTCGCTACCATCGGTGTTTTACTTGCCAGCCTGGGGTGTTGAGGAGAGGAGCGCAGACGCTTTCTTTTCCTCTGGCTCCAGCTTGGGACCCCGTTAAGATGCAAACGGACTCGAAAGACCTGTGTGGAAACAAGTCAGGCAGTGTCCTGGGAGAACCGGAGATACCTTGTTCCTGCACAGCTACAGGTTGTTTTGCAGTAACATTGTCTGAGGCGCTCGGCTTCCCATGTTTTTCTCTTTCTTGTTACAGAGAATGGCACTGATTCGCAAAACTACCAAGAAATAGCCCCTGGGAAGAGCCGGGAGAAGACGCCAGTGCATTTTGGGATATCTGCCTCTCCACTGAAGCCTCCACGATGCCATCCATGGGATATTTTTTTTAATGCTTTACAGAGAAGCATATATTTTTTATTAACGGTGCAGCAATATCTTGACTTCATGTGGAGATCTGCCAAAAACGTTCTACGCCCCTTTCCTCATTCCTCCTAAGAGCGCAACATATCTCAAAACAGACTTTTATTTGTGACTTGAAAGTGGTTTATCGTATAAGTGATTATCCAAGGGACAGAGCATTTGATCTTGTGTGGGACAGTATTAGAAGCATCTTGTAGAGGTTTTTGTTTCCTCCTTCCTGCCCCTACCTGCTCCAGTACTTTGTAATGTCAGTGTTTATATAAATACTTGCGTTTGTTTTACATGAATAAAGAAATTATTAATCTAAAACCACGGCACAGTCTTGTGCGCTTCAAGAGGGATTGCGAGTGGAACGGCCGGCCTCCACGTTGCCTGGTTTCTGCGTGTGGTGCTGTTTTGGTAAGAGATCTCCTGCCCTGCGGTTTAGAGTGAGTGGAAGGATTTGACCGGCCCCTGCTGTGCTGGTAGGGCTGGGCAGGCGGCTTCCCCTCCTCACGTCCTGCCCAGGGCAAGTGGTTTGCCCATTGCGTGAATATTGGGACCATTAGGAGTGAGACGTGGTGACTGAGGACAAGAAATCAAGTTGATCCTGGTTCTCTCCTTGCCTGGGACGTAAAGAAAAGCCACATCCCCCTGCCTGTTCCTGCCTGCTCTGCTCAGGCTTCGTCAGAGAAGCCGTAGGAGCCGTTTGCTGTGGTGAAGATGGAGCCGGCAGCTCGGCAAACCCCTGCACAACGGGGAGCACCCGTGGGCAGGAGCGGGGCCCGTCCTC
>NW_009607445.1:0-6042 GCF_000690535.1 Cariama cristata | reverse complement strand
GGTCTATTAATTCAGCAGGCTTTGAGGCTCTTATAACAGGCTTATATAAAAACCCAAACTTTGTAAAGTCTGCCAAAGGCCCTAATTATCCTACATATCCTAGCGTGGGGTATGTCCCCCATACAGAACAAAGGAGCTCTTGGGTGACCCCTCTGAAGAACTGATGAGCAGCACGACTTGTTCAGAGGGATGATGCTGATCTCGATGTGGCTCAGAGGGGAAACTGCCACCGTTACCTGGGGCCTGCTGGTAGTGCCTGCTTGGTGAGAGACCTGCACACCCATGTGGGGACACCAGCAGACCCACCATTCTCCTCTCTGCATTGCTTCCAGTCATGCTGGAGCTGATCAGTTAGGCTCAGAAATGTCCGATTGGGGTCAGGGATACGAAGGGATTAATTTAGGCATATGGAGAATCCTTGTTGGGGGTTTCTCAGAGACCTACACACCTTCTGTCACCAAACTACCTCAGAATCTCAAACCTGAATGCATCAATCCCTATGTTACTATGAGGAAATGTTTTACTGTGTGCTTTTTTTTTTTTTTTTCATCCAGGTAACTTGAGTGCATGCAAGGGAACGGTCAGACTTCAAGAACTGCTCAGGCGCCTGTAAAATCACTTGAACTTAACTGCCCCTAAATACCTTTACAAACATGGCATCAGGCGATATGCCTCAGAGCATACAAGTACATACATTGTATAAACCTACGGTTTCCCCAGCTGTAGGTGTAGTGGATGGTAAGACCGAGAGCATCATAAAGCAGATCTGCTGGTTTTCAGACTAGCCTGGCATATATTTGCTTTTACCTCATATACATATACATAAAGCACTTATGAGTTACCATTGCATTTTCCATTCTGGTGGAGCTGAGCAACAGATATTACCCTATGCAGAACTACTTCTGGCAATTGCAATTGTTCCAGATTTTCAGCATTTGCTTGATGCAGCTGAGATGACTGCGGCACAATCTCCAGTGATTTGTTTTTTCTCCACCTTAATTAGAACATTCCAGTATTTGCTGAATAAAACAGGAAAAATGGAGAAAGAGTAAGTGTTCAGCATTTTAATACAGCCCTGCACCATGAATAACAATAACAGTCTGCTTGGCTAACAGTCAGGTAAAGATTCTTTAAAATTATTGAGACAAAGTCATCTTCCAAAACCAAGCTGAATTTCTCTTATGGTGACCTTGAACGTGACTCTCAAATTTTTCCCTGAATATCGCCTGATTCCAAGCACATCTCAACACTGCCTGCTTCCTTTGATGAAAAAAGGTAATGCAGTTGTGTTAGCGCGCAACTCCATAAGACAAACAGTGTGTGTGGTCAGTGGCTAGTCACGGCCGTGTTGAAGCAGACATTTGAAACAACCAAGCAGGAAAATGTCAAGGAAAAAGAACAGCATAAGCAATAACTGAAAGATTGTTTGGAGAGCATCAGTAATTAGTGGTTAGCAAGACAGACATGTTTGAATCAGGACCACAATCGTTTATCTCCTAAAAGCAAGCAAAACAAACCTCCTTTCCAAAGTAGCTTGTTCTCACTGTCAAAAGCACTAGGAAACACCCAGCTTTCCTCTTTTCCACTAGTAGTGATGACTTTCTTTCGATACAGTTATCCATGGTCAGCTGAGTGGGATATCTGTCTGTATTTGTGTTCTCACCCACAGCCAACCTCCCCTGGCAAAAAAGTCACAGAGGCATAAAGGGGGCCCTCATTTATTCCTTGGGGAGTAGCTGTAATACTGGCATGCTGAAATAGCCATTCTCTTTGTGAGCAGTACTTACGTGGAGCTGGAGACAGAGGAGATAGGAAAGCAGAGGAAGAGAGGAAATGGCAATATGCTGCACATCAAATAGAGGAACACTGCTTCCAATAGTTAAATGGCTAGGGGAAAAATGAGACTTTGCAAAGATTGTAAGTGACTGTATTTGCATGCCAGGTAATTTGTAGTCCAGGAAAACAGGGAAAAAAAAACAAAGGGAGTTTCATTATTAGTATCATAAAACAAACAGTAAAACATATTGCATACTGACAGACTTTCTAAACTACCAAGGAAGTGTCAGTGACAGGGAAAAGTTCATCAGAAGACAATGGCAAAGAATGAAAGGTAATTTAGTAGGAGATGTGTACCCAATTACCTGGGAAAGCAGGGAAAGGAGGGAGGAACTGTGTGTTCACTAAAAATAAATGCACATCTGAAAGCGTTCATTATTAAAATTGCAGTTATTCTCTCATCACTTCAAATGCTGTTGGAAAAGTAAACCTGCTGGTGGGTGAAGGCATGGCTAAGACATGGGAGGCTTGGAGAGTAGCATGTGAAAAGTGGAGGCTGTGCTTTAAAGTGGTCAAAGAAAGTGAACCTCAGAATTTCTCAGCCTCTTTCAAGATGCTGCCTGCCTCCCTGCCATAGTGAGCCGTCCTTCCGTCTTGCCATGCTCGAGTGACCACAATGCTGGTTCATGGAAAGGGCTATTTACCCTCTGCTCTTCAGCTCTTCTTCTGTAACATCCTGACTTTTTTCTTTCCTGTTTAAAAAGCAAACCTTAAATGAGCTTTTCTGTTCCCCCTGGCATGGATAATGTGATGCACAGTCCTAGACACCCAGACTGGCCCAGGCTCTCACGTTCTGTAGAAGTCGG
Organism: Cariama cristata; assembly: GCF_000690535.1. Taxonomy (NCBI): domain Eukaryota; kingdom Metazoa; phylum Chordata; class Aves; order Cariamiformes; family Cariamidae; genus Cariama; species Cariama cristata. The sequence goes on along the minus strand of NW_009607445.1, from coordinate 3,400 downwards.
TCTGAAGTTTGCTGCTGAGAGATCTGTACCAAAGAAGGGTCATCAAAGCTGAAGGCAGTGTTAGAGTCAGCATCACATACATACTGATGGTCTAGCTATATTTGGTATAAGCCCTATGCTGAGCCTGCAAAAACAAATGAAACAACTCCAAGTCAGGGAAAGCTACTTCCCAATAATGTATTATTAAACTGAGAAGCTTTCAAGCCTCTCTGTTTGTGTATGTAAACCTTCCGCAGGGAAAGTGGACTCAGAGTTCACTGAGACTAATAGTCTGTATGTAATAGGTTGAGGTACTGTGCAGAGGTTCAGAGGATCAGAGCTACTGGTGTTAGAAATCTCCATGGCAGAGCAGTAGTATCTCACAGCAGTAGGATGGGAATTGCCCGTTTCTCTTCACTGTCTTAAAAATGATGAAGTTGACTTAGACGAGGTTTTAATTGAATTTACCTTTTCCTTTCATCTGCTCTTCACTCTTCTTGTTGCAACTTGTAAGGATTCTCCAATTTCCAAATTGATTTTCTCATAATTAATTGGACAATTAACTGTAACTTAGTAATTATTTATCAAGTATGCTAATTATGCAAATATCTACAGATCTAAAATATATCCATACTCAATGAATTTAATAATAAGGCATTGCGATGGATATTACGGAACTGTTCTTCACTTGCATGAGATATTTGGAAGGCAAATGTTAGGATTATATTTCCTTTCACAGACCTCAAAGGTTTTTGAAATGTGTTGTAGAATAAAATTACTGCATTGATTGGAGACTCAAAAGCTCTTGAAGACTTTTTTAGAAAAAAGTAAAAATGGTTTTGAAATTTGTGTGACACTTCCAGGCTGCTACAACAGTCCCTTGATGTCAGTATCAGTATTCAGCTTAAGGAAGTTGTAGGGAACATCACAGCCAGCAACACAAACTCCCTCTGGCAGACTTGTTCAGTGTAGTAATTTTTCTATGCTACTTTATAGATGTAGCCCTAATTCTGAATATCTCCATTTTTCCCCCTTTAAAGTACGGCAGTAGTTCAGTTAGCAGCATGTGCTTAGAGTCCTAACACAGTACAGGAGAGGGAATTGGGTGTGTGGATCTCTGCACCAAAAAAGGACCAGCAGAGGCCACGCTGACCACTGACTCCAGTTCTCTGCCATCACAGGCCAGCATGAAATAGCCTATTAATGTTGAAAGGTCTGTAGAACTTCCCTTTCATGTATCTCAAATGCTACCCATCAGCCATAAAACATCCCGTGACTTAAGATGGTGGCTCCTGGTTTTTCTGTAACAGTCAAGATTACAGCATGCTGCAAAAAAAGAGTAAACAGGCACTTGAAAGGTCTTGGAGACCTGTAGTAGACTAGCTGCTTTTCCTCTGTTAATTAGCCTCTCCCCAGCAGCTTTCTAGCTTCAGAAATTGGATAAGTCTTTTTCGCTACATGTTAACGCACATCCTAAAACACTCCTGAAATGAATCAAGTTAAAATAAAAGCATTATCTTCTCATCAGACTTATCAGTTCAGCTATACCAAATCAGCTGACAGTTCTACGTAGTATACCCTGTTGCTCATCAGCCACATTATTAAATCGTTCTTTCTGCTCATCCTTTTGTAGAGAAATTCCCCTTAGAATACACTGTTCCTGCACCTGTTCTATCGTTTGCATTCCTAGAGCACCTCTGAGACCCAGTCGTATTTTGGGCTCCTTGTATTTTGCTGTTTAATTAGATTAATGCTTAGGCTGATGTGAAGCGCCGTGTCATTTTGGATTGAATTAATGACAATAGCTAATGTTCTAAAAGAGCAAGTACAAAAGGAGGAGCAATTTTACTTTTAATGACCTTGGCCTGAATAGTTCTTGTTTCCACATGTCATTCTTTTGTCTTCCCTCTTCATTCATAATATCGCTGCCAATCCTGAGTGCACTAATGTTTCATATAAAGAACTAAGGGACCATAAATGGCAGTTCTTGACACTTGGTCTCATTTGGGAGTCCCTTCTGTGCCTGCGATTAGTGACATCTTTTGAATTATGGTCAGTTCTGCACTTCTACATTTTTGCTGCTGGTTTCATCTCTACTTTAGCATGAGCCACTCAGAGGAAGGTGAAGACACTGAACTGGAAAAACTGTTCAGAGTTATATGATTGGCCATTTTTGGGTTTATGGCTGTTTGAGAGGAAAAGAATTGGAAATACTTGGCCTGCAGTTATTTGTGAGTAATGTTAAAATATCCATCATCCTGACTGGTTGGAAAGATTGGAAAGCCATTTTCTGTTTGGAAAATGAACTCACATCAACATTTTCTTTAAGAGCAGGAATTCTTCCTGATGGTTTAATGTCAAACTTGCTACCCTTGCACCCACCCTGCCAAAGGTACAGTTCTTCCTCCCATGGCTTCCTTTGAGCATTGCTCGATACCTTGGCTTACTAGTGAGAAGAAAAAAAAGGTAAGTATAATGCATTCCCTGGGGTTAATGGATTTGCTGATAAATCCTTAGCAGCTTTTGATGGGGAACTGAAATTAAACTATTTAGCCAAATTCTGTTGTCACTTCCACCTGTGAAGCCTGGAGTCCTCCACTGAAGTCACTCTGGATCTATTCTGGTATTTAGAAGATCAAAATCTGACCTCTTTCTTACTGCTACACCAGGAAGACACTTTGTTAGTTCAGTCACTTTCCTCTCTCATGCTAAGCATACAATATCTTACCTTAGTCACATCAAGATAAGATGTAGTGGCAGTCAGCACTCAGAATTCCCTGGTGAATGAGAAGAAATTATAAAGGCTCCTAGATGATCTTTAAGGTCCCTTCCAACCAAACCATTCTATGATTCTATAAAAGGGGCCCACAAGAAAGCTGGGGAGGGACTTTTGCAAGGGCATGTAGTGACGGGACAAGGGGCAATGGCTTTAAACTGGAAGAGGGAAGATTTAGATGAGCTATTAGGAAGAAATTCTTCCCGGTGAGGGTGGTGAGGCAGTGGCAGAGGTTGCCCAGAGAAGCCGTGGCTGCCCCATCCCTGGGAGTGTTCAAGGCCAGGCTGGATGGGGCTGTGAGCAACCTGGTCTGGTGGGAGGTGTCCCTGCCCAGGGCAGGGGGGTTGGAACTGGATGAGCTTTATGTTCCCTTTCAACCAAACCATTCTGTGATCAGGGTCTCTTGCATTTTTTGGATCTAGTTCCTCAACCTTCCTTTCACTTCACAAATGGCCCTCAGACACGCAAAGGGCACAGGTGCTCTGCACAACGAGGTGCTGGCTTGCTCGTTGGCAGCAGCAGGCCTAGCAGGGAAATCTCTGCTTGTAGCAGGGGCACAAATTCACCGAACTGCCTCAGGCCAGCGACAGCCCTTGCACAGAAGGAGCAATGGAGGAGGGAAGGCCCTTTCTGAAGGAGCTCCAG
>NW_009607444.1:0-1021 GCF_000690535.1 Cariama cristata | reverse complement strand
CGGCAGCCGGCCCCGCGGGTTTGCAAGGCTCATGGCCGGATGGGGTCTGCGCGCTCCGGGCCCTCGCCCTGAGGCGGCACAAACGCAGCCCCCATCGCCGGGGCCTCTCCTCACCCCCAGCCCAGCGCTCGGGTTTAACCAGCCCCGCACCTGGTCACGCAGACCCTGTTTTGCTGAAGTACGATGGGTTCCATACGTTTTGCCGCATAATCTGATAGGAAGCGATTGTTGCTGGAGAAGTGCTGGGAGGAACGGGTCCCCGGTATAAGCCAGCTCCAGCTAAGAAAGGAAGCTCTAGGGGTGGTATTAAATGTTAACTGTCCAGGAATAGCTAAGAAGGGCATGTTAAACAGTAATCGCTAGGTAACTATCTCAGACAGACAGAGAGGGGGGAAAAAAACCTGAAGTAGCTATCTTTAAAGAGAACAAGCAGATCTGAGTAATCCAATTTAGGGGAGATAAGAGTCTGCTGGTAGCACTGTCCTTTAACTGGACAAACGCCTTCGTTCAAGTGTCAACCCCAATCCTGGGGAGGTCAGCGCACGGGGCCTGCAGCCTAATGTACTCCTGAATTGGCTGAGTGGATTTCCGAACAAACATGCTGGTCCAACAGAATTGATTTTCAGCAGGCCGTATAGGTCCCTAACGTAATTATCCGGCAGTGAGTCATTCCACAGCAGCCCCTGCATTTAAAAGCTGCTGGTCAGCCGAGAGGAGAGGTTACCGCTGGTGCCTCAGCCTCTCCGCCAAGTACAGCTTCGCTTTTAATTGTTTAAACAGCAGTGGAATTTCTTTTGCTCTTTCTCAACAGAGAATCATTATATCCCTGTTTAAAGAGGTCTGGAGGGACCTCAGAAGAAACTTTCCCTTCAAGCTTTGTGTGCTAATGAAAAAAATCAAGTCATAGCTCTCTAATAGGCGAATTCAATTTATAACAAGTAAATATAATCATCTCGACACCAGCACCACACCACAATAAAACTTCCCCAGCTTTTGCTGCGCAAAGGCTCCCGTGAAAGGC
>NW_009607443.1:0-6180 GCF_000690535.1 Cariama cristata | reverse complement strand
AGGACTTGCCTTTCGTAAACCCATGGTGGCTGGGCCTGACTGCCTGGTTGTCCTGTATGTGCTGTGTGATGGCACTCAAGATGATCTGCTCCATAAAAATAAAAAAAAATAGTTTTTAGTGAGAAATGCAGGCTCTTATTCTGACTGTTAAAATGAACAAGAGGTGACTTGCTTATGGTTCCAATACTGCCATGGCAAAAAGCAATACTCAAAAGGCCTTGCAGTTTAGGGTAGAAGAGCATGACAGGAACTGTTCAATGGCTTAAAACTGAAGCAAGACAAAATCCAATTACAAATTAAAAAAAACTAATAGGGATAATGGGATAATATTTAAACAAATAGTAGTGGAAATGATGGATTCACAGTCTTTTGTTGTCTTCAGATCAATATCACACGCTTCTCTGGAACACAAGCTTTAGCCAAGCAGAAATCCTCAGGATCAATACAAGGGTAAAGAATGCAATTTAATGGCCTGCAACACACGGGAGGTCTGACCAGATGATCTAATGGTCCCTCTGGCTTTATAATCTAGGGACAATCATGTAAGATCAAAATGTACAGGGCAAAGAAATGAGTCAGGAGTGTGTACGGCAGTCTTTGCCAGGACTACTGTGCTACAAAATCAAGAAGTATGGGACTTTCTGCTTTCTTTCATGCCTGACCAATTGTTGATTTTATTCCTCCATTGGAGGACATTTTGTGGATAGATTGCATCAACTGTAAAGATTCTTACAGAATTCTCTGGGTAGCATATCACTAGGGTCATATTGGGACTACTGTTATAACATTTATGATCATAATTTCCAGGTAAGAAACTGCTTTTCAAATTCATATTTTCGACGTTTGGTCTCAAGAGAAATTGTTAAATGATTGAGGGAGGCCGGTTGTCCTGTTTTTGGACTGAAATCAGGAGGAAAACCATTCATCTGTAAGAAGATACTCAGCATTCTATTTCACTGCCAATTTAAAAAGCCAAACTTTCAGGTGGCAGGTCCATGGAGGAAACTAGCGCTGCTGAACAATCATTCTGCACAATGAAATAGTAGCAAATGATCACTAGAGAGCAGTTTTGAATATTTACAGCATGGACTGTATCCTTCATTGAGTTAAACCACTGACAATTTTATGGAGCAACAAATCTTTTTCTGCGAATTTTAGGCAGAAATGGTTGTGCATCTGTATTTTCTTGATATTCCACAGAAGAAACAAAGAACTCCAGAATTTAACTTGAATCAATGGAGACTGCAGCTGCGTGGGAGATGTGTGGTCTCATGTCTGAATAGGATCCTATGCTCTGAGGTCCTGATTCACCTTAGGATGAGTCTAAACAGGCGAAGCAGAGGTACTTAAGCACTTTTCACTAAAGGTAACCTGACAAGACAAAGAGAGAGTTTGCACGCTGTGTCTCCATGATATGGAAACCAGCTGAAAGATATCCATAGCCATAACCTCTTAGGTCAAGGGCTGTCCAGGGTAAAGATACTACAGGGTGTGCAGGAAGACAGGGCTTCAACCAACTATCATGGTGGCCTTCTGGTGTCACCATGTAATACTTTAGTAATTGTTTTAATAATTTTAAAACTGTTTTGCATTAAACACATTGATTCTTTGTTCACTTCTTTTTACTAAAGTTATTTACCTGAAGCCCTATAAAAGAAGGCTTATGGTATGGGACATAAAGCAAACTATACCCTACTCAGAGAAGAGTAATGAAATTACAACTTTACACAGAGCTGACCATTAATTTCAATATGCAAAGAGCAATTTGATTTCAGTATGCAATAATCACTGGGGGTGTAATGCTACCTTTGTGAAGGATTCAGCTTTTTGTAAAAGCAGCAGCTGGAAGTGATTTTCAGGTGCAAAGCTGATTAAAGAGAGGTGATTTAGTGAGCTACCTGCTTCCTTATGTGACCTTTGGCAGGTTACGTGAGATCAGACCCATAAAAGGATAGAGGCATGGCCATGCCAGTTGCTCAGCTCCGAGAAGGGATTTCTGGAACCGGCTGGAGCACCTACCTACACTACCCACTAGGCAAACAGCTGGCTGCCTCCTGTGTATCTGCAACACTGAGCAGGGCTGCACCTGGATTAGGCAATGAGAAATACTGAAGATCTGGAGCTCTTCTACCAACTCATAGCCTCAGGTCAAACATCACCAGCACCTGTCTTGATTTGGATCCAAGGAAAAAAATCACCTACTCTTTTTACAGATAAGACAGAGCAATAATACTGATAGATCAGTTAAGCAAGTAGAGCACTCAGAAAATGGGAGACTCATTCAATGCCTTCCTCTACTGAAACGGTTTCCAACATGCATATCCTACTTGTATTTACCTGAGCCACCCAGCTGTGGTCTACTTGTGGTCCCCCTCTGTCCCTCCTGTCAGAGCTGGGGCTCTGTATCACAGTGAATGCAAACTTCCAAAGCAGGCAACCCCACAGCATGGTGACAGAAGGGCCTTGCTGGGTCCAGGTCCCGCTCCCAGCCTGGCCTCTCTATTTTAGCCACAGCTACTGATGCCAAAAGGCCATAGGATCACTTCTAATGCACCCTCTTCCGGCCGTCCTTCAATGTCAAATGGTGACGGCCTCTGCCCACGCCTGCAGAACCAGCCTAGCCCAAGGCAGCCTGAGGTCATGGAAGGGTGGGAACTTCCAAGGTGCCGCAGGGAGGAGATGACACCTAAGCCAGCAGCAGCTGGGGAAACGATCAGCAATAGATACTAAGCACGCCGCTGCTGAGAGCGCCGGTGTCCACAGATCCCCTGATGGCTCAGCAACTGGGTGACTCAGTCTGGCTTTTAATGGAAATAAAACCTCATAATTTAATCTGTCTGGGGATCTGTCTCTTCCTCACTCATAGCTTTTGAGCTGAACTCCCAAATATCAGCCAAAACAGACAAATATAATTTTCCATCATAACTGAGCTCATAAGAAAAGGCAGCTGGGAAGAGGAGAGAGAAGAGAGAAATTACTAGGTCTTTGACCCGTCATATTTTTTGCATTGCAAGAAGTCATACAGGTTTAAAGGTACTCATGTCTTAAAAATTATTTCCTATTCTGGGGTAGTAGGTACTGTTGGATACATTGATATGATTTGTTTTTATCCATCGCTTCTGCCAAAGTTATTGGCTTTCTATCACAAAGAATTGGCACCTTCACCTCTACCTTGCATGAAATGCTGCATTTTCAAGTCTGGAAATAAATGGCAGGAAATTAATGGGAATGCTTAATTCTTCATAATATTCATGTTAAATAGAAAAATATATATATATATTACTCCATGTATCATTCATACAAAATTGTAAATAATCAGACAGGCTTTTTTGGTCCTGTAACAAAATTATATAACAAAAACATTCAAGAACAGCCACTTGTACTTAAATTTAGTAGTCAATTTGTTAACTCATTCCTGCCCGTTCTAGTCGATCACCTGTGCATACAGAAATAGATACAAAATCATCTTGGAGCATATTATGACATATATGTGTATGGCTGCAATAATTAATCTTATCTGATAATCATCAAGCTTCTTTCAGCTGCTGCAGCCAGGAAAGGAAACGTCATGTCACAGTTTTGTTCTGATTAACTCACAACACGTTTACCAGTTAAGGTTTGCGTTTCACTATCAGAGGAGATTTGGTCATTTATTTCACTGAACAAAGAATGACCTTATTAAATGCATTACAACACTGTGTATTTATCTTACAGAAAAGATTAGCATTGATTAACAAATACAGTATATTTTTACATTATATGTGTTCCTCACATTGTGTAACATCTTAAGATTAATATGTTAATTCTGAATATTCTCATTTCTGTATCACAGAAGATTAATTATCATATCCAAATCACTGCCAATACATCCCATGAAAGGGGCTTCTCCAGTCCAAACACACATCATTTCCTCAGACGAAACCAGCACCCAGTCTCCCCTCACACCACTGCGGCTCCCACAGCTGCCCCTCTGATGCTACGTCTCACTTCTCCTCTCCCACCTCAGTCTATACACGCAACTCACACCTCTTATGGTACCCAGCACCAAAGCAGGCTCCAGCACACCCCTTAAGCAGAGGAGTGCTGCCTCTCTCCCTCTGACCCCTTTTTTTCTGCTTCTCATCCACATGCTGGGCTCCACAACACCTTCTGGGGCTGAATCTCACCTAGCAATCAGGCTGGGCTTCCAGCCTCTCTGAGATCTGACTCACTTGTCTCATCTTCAACAGACCGTGGGTTTTCCAGAACAGAGCCATTACATGCTTTCAGCCAGTTTCCTTCAAGTAGTCAGCAGTTCAGCTGCCAAGAATACTGTGCATGTAAAACATCAGCAAAATTAAATGAAGGTGTCAAACTTGATTCAAATTAGTTCTCCTTTGATCACTTGTAGAGAATTTTAGTAGTAACGCAATTTAAATTCGGAGGCATCTTTAAGCTAAAGTAAGAAAAGTCACAAGCCCTAACTGTCAATTAAGGCCCCGGGTCCATTCCAGCAGCAAAACGAAGGTATTACGAGTCAGTAACATCTCAACTGGATGTGCTGAGCTGCCTACATAGCAGTTGGATTTGATGCTGACAGGTATCTGGACTCAGGCCTCCCGGGTCTCATGCCAACCTACAGAGACTGCTTAATTGCTTATAAATGACCAGATTTCTAAGGCCAGAATCAATCGTTACAATGATCAAATGACCTTCTACATGCACATGCAATCGTATTTCAGCAAGTGATTCAAATATTAAGGTCCTGACTACCATTAATCTCTTAACCAGAAAGGCTCTGTACTAGAGCTGCAAATGCAGTTAGACCTATTCAACCTTCACGGCATGTAATACCTTATCATAGATGTTATTAATTGGCAATGGATACACAATTGCCTGTGACAGATCTAAGACAAAGGTCTGAGAACATATTTTTCTATATCATTTTAGTTTAAGTAGATGACTAAAGGGGCCAGATGGCAATTTCATATCACTGGGGGTGCAGCACACAAGCAGGTTCTCAGCTGCTAAAGTCTCTTCTTAACTTCTTTACCTTGGCCTAGAGTTCATGCCTGGGCACGTCAGTCTGCGACGTGAGATTCTTGTTTGGATTTTGCATGACTCTGCGTCTGTTATGATTCTCATGAGTCTGTTTTCAGAGTTCCTGAGTGAGAGCAGTAGTAATAGTTTACTCATTAGAAATGTCTCTTTCTATATAACTGCTACGGATACAAATAGATACTGAGAGATATACTTTGCAATTATGGAAATAATTTTCCTCTAGACAATTGAAAGATGAAGGCTTAAAAGCGTAAAGGGCTTTTTTTGTAAAGGTGTTGGGGATTTTTTAACTGAAAAGAGGTTCTCTGGGTGTTTATATTTCATTCTCTTCAACGAAATGTGGTGTACTGGAACTTGCTGAAAAGAAAAAATTAGAGTAGCTTAAGAGTGAATAAATTAAAGTTAATGCAAGATAAATAATATCTGTTATCCACATCCCAATTGAAAAAACTGACTTTTTCTGTTCCTCAAAAATTATCAAATTAGTATTTTTATAAATTATCAGAACTGTTTATTGAAGGTTTTCTTCTGTGACAACTCACTACTAACTCATGAGCAATTTGAGAAGGAAATCCTCCTAGGACAAAACAAGACAGGAATAATACAGCAGCATGTCTGTCATTAGCATAACAAAAAAAATCTGAAGTACAAACTCAATTTAAAAAGCAAAATTAATTACACCACACGGAGGAAATTTCTCCAGAAAGGGTCTCAAGCTTAGAGCAATCCCTTTCAAGTCTGAAATAGTTCTGCACAGCAGAAAGCTATCATTTTGACAATTTTTCTGTTTTTTATTTGTAACATTGTGTCTCCATGGTCAAAACAGGACCAACTAAAAACTCCTCGCTGCACAGTTCCACAGGCTGCCTGGATTTGATGTCTTGACTTTGGACAAGGCTCTCTCCCAGTTCTTCCCTTATCTTGGTATGCCGTGAGGTATTAATGGAGGGAAAACCACAGAGCAGACTGACTCAGGGCTCGTGAAAATTTTCTTGTGTCCAGACTGCTCCTCAAAGCCTCTGCTCGCTTTATCTTCCCGGCAGCAGGCTCGTTTCAGGGGATAACCGTGAAGAATCACACCCTGTTCAGGATGCGCCACAGGCCCCGTACCGAGCACCCCCGGGGCAGCAGCAGCAGCAC
>NW_009607442.1:3769-22804 GCF_000690535.1 Cariama cristata | reverse complement strand
AAAAAAAAAATAAAACGACCACAAAATCTCAGTATTTAAATTTCAGTCCTTTCTCCTTTATCTGCAATTCCCTTCCACCGATTGCACCTGTCTCTGGAAATCAAGGGTCCCAACACGATCGAGAGTTTTGTTCTGAGGAAAACGTACGTACAATAACGACAACTCGTCCGAGTGCCGAGCCTCCTCACGCCCGCCGCCATCGCAACCAGCCGCCTCGCGGGCAGCGGGGACCCCGTTTCCACAGGCCTTTGCCTCCTGAAGGGCTCTGCGGCCTTCCTCCGACTGACTGCCCGAGCAACAGCGTGCGTAGTTTTGAAGGAATTAAAAAAGCTTAAATCTGAAACTCTCCTTCCCATTTGCAGAGTAAACGACACACAGACTATCCATAAACACGAAAATGCGCCCGCATGCTCCATGAGGCATCCCTCGTGGCAGCCAACACACTAGTTGTCGTGGTAACTTTGTCATGCGTGGTGACTTAGTTGTACAATTCAACTTTTCCTTCACGATTTCTCTGATCGTCTACCACTGTCACTTCATGGTGTCAGTAGACATAAACCTTCTAAGCTGGTATGCTTGAAAGAATCATGAGTTTCAGGAAAGATGTGGAGTTGAAATACCACTCATTTTAAAGCTTGTTATTTTTCATTAGACTAATGCACTATTACAAGGGAATCTTACCAAGAATTAATTTTAAAGCAGCATTTTAAAAATGGACCTTTATATTCACTGTATTTAATGCAAACAGTGTGCCTCTCCTTGCTAGCTAGACATCTCCCTGAACTTTTTTTTTGTTTTCTTCTGTTGTTGCTTCCCTTTTTTCACACCTACATAATATAATTGCTTGTGTTTGGGGCCTTACTGTATCTTTTCTGTCTCTCCATTCTGCAAGGCTCACATCTTGCTTTTCATCCTGTTTTCAAATGAGTTTGCTATTTCTTTTTTCAGTTCTTTTATTTCCAGTTAATTAAATGCTCAGGTTTAGCTTTTGCTTTGTTGTCTTTCTTCAAATGATTTATTTGGGTCTCTTTGCTTATTTTTAGACAGTTTTCTGTGCTGCTGAGCGATGTGGAAATATATAACGTGATTTTGTTTTATCCAGGCAGAGCTTATTCCTGTTGAAAATAATAAGTAGGAAAATACTTGCATCAACCTGTTTCTCACTGGCATTTAAGAAAAAAGCCATTGCTTCCCTTTGGGGGAATCTTAAAAGATCTTAGTCTTAAGATCTTAGTCTTAAGTATGCATTTCTTTGCTCCTAATCATAATTCTCTCCTGGATTCCTTGTTATTTTAGAGAAGTATATGAGAAGCTGTAGGTATTATGCTGTTTCTTATTTCCTGTTTGAACTTGTTACCTCACCCGCACGCTAATGGTGGGAATAGATGTTATGATGCAGGTACAGCAGTAAGTCTGGAACAGACACGTTCTTACGAAGCAGGGTGCAATACAGTGACCTTGCAATTAATGGTAAACAGCACATGGGACTTCTGGGCTGAGGCCTTGAATTGATCTTTATGTGGTCTTGGGGAGGGAGCAGTAGCACATTGCTTCAACTGGGCTTCTCTTGGGTCCCATTTCTTGACATCTTCCCTGCAAAATACGTGTTTCTCACATTTTGCTTTACTTGTCAACCCATGGGTGATACATTCCTGAGATTAAGATTGGCTTAACAGTGAAGGTCGTGAGATGTGACTGTAAATGCAGTTTTGCAGGCTATTTTATATCCTTGATGAAATATTTTAGTTAGAAACACCCTCCTTTTTTCAGCATTTGGCTTGCAGACATTCCAGAGTCCTTTGACGCTTTTACCTTGAACCTCTTTGCTTTTGGCTCTTTACCAGTACCCAAAACTAGTTACAAAGATACAGGGAAAAAAATAATCCAAGGGACGAAGAAGCGACGAGTCTCAAACAAACACAAACAGTTTTTTTGAGAAAAGTTCAGAATCTGCAAAATGTATTCACAGAAAGTTCAGGGGCTTCAAATTTTTTTTTTTTTTCCTTGTTTCTGGTTCTTCTACCATGATTGAACTCAAGTCAGTGCATCTAAAGTTGAGAAGAAAAAAAGTTGAAAATTCCTAGGTTAGGAGGTAATTTCAGGCATGCAGAGGTGGCTAGCAGAAATGAGGGAATGGCATTGATTTTAGGCATGTACCGAATTTATAGTATGTGGAAGAACCCAAGAAGGGCATTAAAAATGGCTTGTTATTCAAAATGATCTTTGGTTTCAAAATTACTGTAACCTTTGTTAGATGTTAATTTTGTAGGTGATATATACATACATTTGAAATATGTAACAAAAAAAAATCTTTAACAATCTGTAATATTTTCAGTAACTCCAAATGGCTGGGTCAGGTAGAGGAAGAGGACGTGCTGCGTTTACCTTCAACATTGAGGCTATTGGCTTTACTAAAGGTGCAGCTCTACCTGATGTCGTGTGTAAGCCTCCACCACCATTTCCTGTAAGTACAGCAAGTATCTTAGAGCACACTCTCTGTTCAGGTAAAGTGTATTCACTCTCAACTTTAGATGAGGTAATGAAATACCTGAACAACCCTAAGCACTTTAGGTCAGTTTTGAAGTATTTAACGTAAATCGTCGTTTTTCTTATTATTACTTCCTGTCCCTTTGCTAACTGTTGTATCCAGTGTTTAACTAGATTCCTTGCAAGATATTCGTTCGTTAAAGTCCTCATCATGATTTGGTTTTCTGGATGTTACAGTAGCAGAAACATTGGATATCTGAATTTGTTTGAAATGAAAGTTACACTAGTCTTTGAAGCTGTTAATGGATTTGCTGATTTTAGAAATTTACTGTAGATGGAAACATAAGACTTTGGGTGATTGTCTTATACCTCAGTAGCTAGCATTTGAACATAATTTGAAAGTAACTGAAAGATATTTTATGTAATTAAGGAAACTAAATTGAGATTTGGTATTTGGGATGTATTTGAAAATTAAAGGGGAAGAAAGAGCATTTTCTGACCGCGTTTTGGCATGCAGGGAAGCTTGGACAATTTTAAGGCGGAAGAGTAGTCTTACAATGTCACAGTTTTATATAAGAGAACTTCCCAGTTATGTCAGGATCCGATCAAGGTGCATGAAATTTCTCTGTCATTTCACACGTTGTGATACAGAGCTTGCAAGTTTGACATACAATTGGTGCTATGCTGAGATTTCTCTGAATAGTTATTTCACCCAAGGTTTTGACTTACTGAACCAGATGTTACATAGCCTCTTAGTCCACCTTTACAATTAAGTTCTGTGATTTCATTGATACGAAGCCATCTCTGACTGTTCCTAATGTGAATGTTGCAGTCTGCTTGATAGCACAAGGAAACGGAATTCTGTGTGAACTACAGCTTCTGCAGTTACAGTCAGCAGTGGTTCAGCCTTGTAGGAGAATTACTAGCTCCAGTATATCTAATCTATACCATGGAGAAGTTAAAGATGCTTTGTTCCTTCTGTGACTAGGATTGATAAAAATTTCAAGAATTAGATTTAATGATTGAGCAGTGACCAAAAGTATATTACAGCTGTTGACTGACTTAAATTGAAATTATTTTAAGCAGTGAATTGTTGCTATTGGATATTTCTAATAGACACATTCTGAGTTCTTTGGAATTTCCTGTAAATGCAATTAGAAACCCAATTAAGGAGCATCAGCTTACCATCAGCAACATCAGTGATTTAAAATGTTGTCCAGCTAGCAAATAGAGCTGGAAACGTAAACTCTTTTCATGATCCAGCTCTGGGACTGTGATAGCGCTTCATGCTTTGCAGCCTACCACTCAGGCATTGATTGTGTACCATCTGTCGTGTGAGAGAAACATCATCCATTCTGTAATTCTGTCTCTCACTCTAGTGTTCTGTATATTTTTAAAACTGTTTTCACTCATTTATCTTTCCCAATTTCAAAATTCATAGTTCAAAAAAAACCAACACCTTAACAATTAATTTAAATTCAACTGACAGAAACTGAATTGTGTGAGGGCCTGTGTGCTACCTGGTTGTATGGCAATACAACCTGTTTCTGTGACGTCAGGAAAAGGGTATCCATGTTATTCAGAGTAATCATACATAATGTTAAAACACTGTATTAGAAGAGCTTAAAGCCAGCGCTGCTCTAGCTGAAGAGAGAAGAAATGGTTTCTGAGTAAGTTAGGCTGGTGTGAAAAACTGCTTTTGGCAATTAAGAGTTTAGCATGACTATGAATGACTATTTCACAATTTTAATACTTTTTTTTTTTGATTTCTTGATACGTTTTTGCAGAAAGATATAGTGACATCATAAAAAGTATAAACTTAGTTGTAAACATAGTTATGCATGTCAGAATGCAATAGAATATACTTGAGAAGTAGCATAATGCATAGTTGCGCTCTGCTGTGATTAACTGTGTTTATTGTAGCTTTTCTTAGTGTTTGTGTATAACTGATGGATATTAAGACCTTATAAATAATAAAAATAATTTGTACAGAGTACAGACAATAAGCCAGTGCCTCTGAAAACAGGAGAAGATGAAGATTACATGTTGGCCTTAAAACAAGATCTTAGAGGAACTATGAAAAAAATGCCATATTTTTTGGCAGTAGAAGAAGATCATGAAGGTTTGTTTGTGTGCTTTTTATTTTTATTTATATCCTCAGTCATTATTATTCCGTGAAGGATGACATAGTGAAATGCATGTGTTGAAGATGTATTTTGTACTGATAATGAGAAATAAAAATTGGCAGCTTAAGATAATAAGGAATTTTTCTGCTTCGACACTTACTGAAGTTGTAGACCACACCCACAAGGACTGTAACTGCAAAGCAGCTACCGTGTGGAGAAAGAGGTATCAAACATCTATTCCATTTGATATACAGTAAGAAACATTTAGATCAACTATATGCAGTCTTTTCAATTATATCCTACCAATGCAAATGAAATAAGCATTTATGTGTGTTAAAGTACCCTAAAAATTTTGCATGGGAGCAAAGAAGTCTGTGGTAAATAGTAGCATTGAAATTCAGCTTCCATTTTAATTGTGTAAAGACATACTTAAAATAATCAATGTTATATTTAAGGTCCTAATTTTTTTCCCCCCTAAGTCCATTCAGGAAGGATGGGTAAGTATAACTGTCAAGTCACCTGAAATACGAAGATTGAGATGATGATAAGCAATTTACTGAGGTTTGCATCAGAACCAGAAGCAGAGCTGGACTAGAAGTCAAAGCTTGGTCTTATTCTACTTGACCTAAGAATGTCTTTTGCTTATATGTAATGAAAAATTAACCGCTTTGGTATTTTATGATAACAGTAAATGCTTTGCTATACTTGACATCCAGTCATACATCATGATACTGTTAAAATCCAAGCTTCCTGGTCAGAAAACTGAGGTAGTGGGAAAGAAGGAGGGGGGAGCAGGCTAGGAAGACTTTAATGTCTGTTTACCTTGCTGTGGAGGTATTGTAAATGTAGCATTCACAGGAGGTTATTACTGTGAGGAGTGCTTCTTTTCATTTGTGATTTTTGGCTAGTTCTGTCATCCTGCTGAGTGCTTGTTCGGAATGGTGTAAATGGCAAGTGCTGTTACAGGAAAATAGGAAATAAAACATATTAGGTAATGCCACATGTCAGACCCTAGGCCCAGTCAGTGCAATAGGTAGTTGCTAAAAAGCTTTATAAAAATGTTTAAGAAATTGAAAGTGGGTAAACACTGGATAATCTTTTCCTTGCTGTCGTGTGCTGATTTTGAATAATGAAAGCTGACTTGAACCCTAAATTGTGAGGTTTAATTTGCACTCCAAAACCATCAAAATATTATCTGACCGTATATTCATGATGTCAGTATGATACAGGTAC
Source organism: Cariama cristata (assembly GCF_000690535.1). Classification (NCBI taxonomy): domain Eukaryota; kingdom Metazoa; phylum Chordata; class Aves; order Cariamiformes; family Cariamidae; genus Cariama; species Cariama cristata. Next base: position 16,958 of record NW_009607442.1, on the reverse strand, counting down.
ATAGTCCAATCCCCTCTGAATTTTTGGTAATTTTTGTTCATAATGTAGTGATGAATTCTAGAGGTTTTTGAGACTGTGTGCAATTTTTTTTTTTTTTACTAGGCTTTGAATGTGACACTGATTAACACATTTTATTGATTGTCCACTTGTTCTTGTACTAAAGCACTGTTTAAAATGGAGCAGCACTCTGCAGTGTGAGCAGTGAACACACTGCCAACCAGACGTTGCGGCTCACAAAAGGCAGAATATTTCCTCTGACCTGCAGCTGGAGCCCAGCCGTCACCAGGATGCAGCAGGCAGCTGTAGTGCAGCACAAGCACTGCCCAGGGTGGACTCTGACGGTGTGGCCAGGTAAAACCTTGGTTATGAGGCAAGGAGAACAGATCTGATCTTTGTTTCTAGATCTGTTTATGATGGTAGAAGAATTCCAAATTACTCTTTTATCACTTCTCCTCTTTCATCTTCTGAGTAAACAAATTTAAATCTCTTTGGATTCTCATCTCACTAGAGGCTCACCGCGCTCTTGATCTTTGTCAGGCTTGAAGTTTGCTGTTTCCATGCGAGGCATAAAAAAGGAAATTGCTATGCCTGAGAGCTGGTCAGGGTTATTTCAAAGGAACCAGCCACTTTGTGAGAACGTATTATCTCTCTTTCCCAACTTTGCCACACATGATTGTTCTTACTGTTCACCTCAAAATAGTCTTTGTTTCTGCAGCCTTCTTTCTGAGGCGGAGCGATGTCTCTCTCTTGCTGAGTGTGCTCCTTAGTAGAACTGCCAGCTTTGAGGACTGGTTTTCTACAAAAACTGGCAGTTGCAGGGAAAGCAGGTAGACAGCCATTTGATACACTCAAATAATGCTTCAAATGTTCTCATCACCTCCCCAAGGGTAAATTGGTACTTGTAACTTTTTACTGAACCGTTAGTTGTACAAAAATGCCTCATCTGAGGGGTGGAGTATAATTACATCAGCGGTGGTCTGCAACTTAAAAAGCTTGCTTTCATCTCAGTCACAGTATGCAGTTGTCTCTGGGACTGCATTATGTGGCAGAAGTAGCCTAGCTTTAAGAAACTGCTTTCTTCCCTCAGGGTAGATTATTTTTAACTGATCTTTTCTGTTACCTGGTTTACAGCACTTTGCTCCCCTGTATTTCATCAAAATGTCTAGTAGAACTAAGAGGCAGGAGTGGGACTGTGGGCAGGAAGTTCTTAAATTGGCTTTGCTACAAGAGCAATGGATTGTTTTAAACCCTCAGCACAACATCTGTGAGCCAAATGGTCCTTTGAAGTGTGAGAAGGGAAACATTGTAATTAGTTAGGACATAGCCGTCTATCTTTCTTTCATTATTCAGGTAGTAAATGAAAGCCATGTCTAATACTGCCTGGCAATTTCAATGCATTACTGTGCCATATAGAATAGATTTTCAACATTCATTCAACACTCATTTTGAGTGAGCAGCAGGTGTGTTCTATAGTAAGTTCTCTATTTTCCTCACTTCATAAGCTAAGAATCATTCCTTTTTTTTCCTGTAGGTGTATCTGCTATGACTGGGTGACTGTCACCTTGGCAGTGGTTTGGAATTAATTCATTAACTGTGAGTTGCAAGAGTAAGTCAAATGTATTTTTTTCACTGATGGCATCAGCAATTAGTTCTTCACTGGAGAGCCTCAAGCTGAAACCAAAACTACTAGTTTCTTTCCCTCTCTGTGGTGACAGTTTCCTACAGCACCTGTGAAGGCCACCTACATTAAATACCCCTTGAGGCACTGTCATTTTAATGCCAGCTCCTTGTTGCACAGTTTTAGGTAGGTCTTCTGCTTGGCCTTGTCGTATTTAAGTTTAAAATTAGGGTTCATTTCTGATATCTTCCTTCTCCCTTCCTTTTCTCTGGTGAGTATGTTAGAAATCTTTGACTGCAAAGGTCACAGTCTGTCTTTGTTACCAGTTTTTGTATAATACCCACAAAAATCATCCCTGTTTGGGTAATGACTTAATAGTGCAGTCAGTATCAATAATTTTGCATGAAGTGGATTTCACACTTGGGCATAGTAATTTGGTAAGAAAAAATGCAACTGATTTAAAAATACTGAAGTTTTGATATTGCTTTTGTTATTAGAGATTGTTCAATAAAGTTGTTTTGCAGTATAAATGGATGTACTTACACTGTATAACTACTGTATGGTTTACAATGCATTTCTCAGTTTAGTTCTTGTGCTGGGAAAGAGGTTAAATGGACGAAAATGTGTTGCTGCTGTTCAGGACACGTCTGTTATGCTGCTAAGGTTTGCCATTGCAGAAGTACTTAAAAGTCTTGGGAGATGATCATGGTTGGTCTGAGACACAGCCTTCTGAGACCTGTGAATTCTGGATATTCTTTGGGATTAGCACAGTGGTGATAAATGTCGCTGACTGGTTTTGTGGCAAAGGTTTGATTGTGAAACTGTTGAAGAGTAGAAGAGTCTTGTGTTCATTTGATGTTTCAACGTAGTTTCCCTGACTATATCTGCACTTTATGTTTTCATGCTTTCCGAGGATAGAAGTGTAAATTACAAAAATTGCTCAAAGTAGTGACAGTAAACTGTTTTAAGTGTTTGACAACAGCACAAGAAAGCATTCAGTGTGGGATTAAAAAAATAGACTGTATATTTAGTTACAAGAAAATAAAGGACAGTGTCTGGATTGCCTTTTTGATTAAATGAATTCAGTTCTCTTTGTATCCATCTCTATAGCAATTGAGAGGTACAGTAAAAAGTACCAGGACAGAGAAAAGGAGCATGCAGCATGGACCCCAGGTAATATCTGTGATTATCAAAGGCTAATTCTTTATTAACCTGTGAAATGTTCTGCTCTTTTAAATGTTTGATTCATTATTTTTCAAGCAATAAAAAAGTATGCAAAGCCTTACCAAGTCATGTATTCCTTGTTGAGGGTTAATGCCCTTTGCATGTTTTCAGATCCAGGCAAAGTATTGTTTTGTCCAACAAAAAAAAAAAAAGGAAGGAAAAAACCCCCTGATTTTTTTAATTTACTAAGTTGAAACAACTGATTTGCAGCAGAAGTGCAAGCTGGAGCTCTCACTCTAGATTTCCTTCTTCCTTATTTGCCATGCAGATACCAGTTTTGAACTGGGAGCAAACATCGATGTTACTAAAAATAACCCAGCCTGATGTATCAGTCACAGGTAGCTGGGTTTTACAACATTAAACTTCCACAACCATACCTGTATAGCTTACTACTGTGAACTTAATTATCGAATGAAGCTCATGTGGGCCACTGGAAAGGCTGAACTTTGTCTCTTTGGGGAAGATGCCACTTCGCATTAAGTGGGTGAAATGCCAGTCCTCTCTCCAGTTCCTCAATTTAAATTACAGCTAGAATTCTATAGAACTGTTCTGTGCATGCATGTAAATAGGATCAAGCATAACAGGTGCCCCTGCCATTCCTCGGTGGGTGGCAGCGGGAGGATCATTCATCTATAGATAAAGCTATTTTCTATACAGATTGGAGAAGACTCCCAAGAGAGATGAAGCCAAAGAAGACGACCAAAAAAGGTATATATTTTTGAAAAGCATTTAGTATATACCAGTTGAGTGATAGAAGACATACTGGAGCTGTTTAGGGAAAAAAAAAAAGGTAGAAATGTTAATTAGTCTGAATAATCAGGGCTTTTGGCAGATTTTTTTCTAAATAATTTACTGGTCTGCCTGTCTTTTGTGGTTTTTGCTTTGCTTCTGTAGGTTGTTTTAACTTACTGGAATAGATTTATCTTCCTTTCCTGCCTTTCATATTGATGTACCATGTTAACGTATCAGATATGTAACAGTGACAGATTTAAAAAAAACACAAAACTTTTTGTTTTGAAAGTGTGTTATCTTTAGTCAACACTCAACCTTCTTCTATTCAATGAATAGCTGGCTGTTCAGATTTCCTTTATATTTTGGGTTTCTCAATTACCTTGTTTATGATTTGGTTGACTTTTGCACTTTTTTAAGCCTTTTATATGTGATTTAATGCAGGTTATTTTCTATTTTCCCTGGTTTTACTTTTTTTGTTTATTTTCAGCTTTCTTCTGCAGAATTGTGAACCAGATCCTTCAACAGCAGTTGGAGCTGGTATTGGTTGTTCTTACAGGAAAAAACTTTTCTATTACACAGCATCATACGTGTATTTGTTTTTCAAAGTGTTCTCTAGTATGCATGACTGTATTTTAAGTTCTCTGTAGAAGTCTGTTGCTCTGTTGATGTGAAATAACACTTGGCCTCCTGTATCTAGCTGTCTGTTATATATAATTGTTTACTTTCTTGTTCTCTTTGTCCAAGTCCTTCATGTGTCATTTTTCAGTTCAAGGATAAAATAGAAAAGGGAATGTGCAGTAGTCATGGAGACTGGCTCAGCTGGAAGCTTTGTTCCTTTTAGGAGTGTCATTGAGAAGTGTGGCACTAAAGGTAGACTGCAAGATTCAACTGAAAATTAAATACTTATTTGCAAGATCTCAAAAGATTAAACGAGTACATATCTAGTTGTTCTTTTTCACAAGAAATTGCATTGGCTTTTAAAAGCCTATATGCAGTAATTAGCTCCAAGATCCAATGAAATCATAAATGCTGATTTATTGTTCCTTGTTACGATAACGTTGTGATTATTATACACAGAGAGAATCAGTGCTCACTGTGGGAGATTTTTCCTCTTCCTTTTGTGCTAGTTTCTGTATTTGCTCTTAAAAGTGCATATTCTTACGCAGTTGTGATGGCAAAGTCAGCTGACCATCAGAATGTAATTGGATTAAAAAAATAGATTCCTCTAAAAGCAAAAATAATGTGGTTTTAGTTTTTTTGGGGAATCCTGATGATACACAGGCCATACGAAAGTCATATGACTCAGGAGATTTGTAAATAGCTGATCAGTGACACATTAGCCCTTCTGGTATTTATCTTTGTTGTATTATGAGGACAGCCATCTTTGGTGACGCTTTATAACTGAGTGGAACAAAGGTGAGGGAATCAAGAGAATCTGCACAGCAATTCAAACAAGCTTCCTACCATTCTACCTCTGTAGATTACAGGAGTGGTTTTGAGATGACTACGGAGTTACATTACAGGGACGGCTTCATTTTTACACACCTCCCCCTCCCCCTTTCTGCTTTCCCTGAATGTGTTAACCTAAGAGCTGAACACCTGCCTTCTTAGTGACAAAACCTTGGGTAGAATTCGGCATCTCTCCCACACTTACCCTGGGCTGTGGACCACAGTATCCTATATACCAGCAACACCTGCCAAAATAAAAAGCATTGACTGGGTTCAGCTCTTGTAGGCCAGCTATATGCATATGTATATAGCAATTGGAGGTATGCATTTAAGACCAAATACTGCAAGAACAGGTATTTGGAAAGATTAGATTGTATTCCATTGCACTTCTCAGCTATGTGGATGTAAGGAGCTATTTTGCTTGAAGTTCTGCTAACGGTGGGTCAGTGTCTCTAATTTTATGATAAGCTCCAGAGAGCATTTTTCCAGCATTTAAGGAAAGATCTTGCATGTCTCTTTTCATTTCCAGGCTGTTTGTTCGATATGCATTGTCTCTAAAAGCCTGCAGGGGTTTGTGCAGAGATGATAATTTTGAATTGCACTTTCCACTTGTTTTTCTTAAAAGCCTACTTCATTCTGGATGTGTTTGCTTTGACACCGTTCATATGTTATTACAGAGCAGCTTGACTCCCCTCCGCTCTGTGCAGTGCTTTTGTCACATAATCCTTTCGTAGGCAAAACACTCAAATGACCTGAATGTTATTTAAGACAAATGCTTTTGACGGCTCTTAGTGTTCTGCTTGGATTGTAGGGATGAACTTGATAAAGATTAGGTTCGTGAATCAAGGCACTAGGTGGAGATACGCAGTAGACTCATTAGATGAGAGCCAGCTGTGGTCCAAAAGCCATCTAGCTGCAGTAACCATGCCTGCTGTGTTGGAGCTAACAAACATCTGCCTTTTTTTACCTACCTGAAGCACTCAGCTGTCCTTAATGTGTTGCATAAATCAGTAACATTAATGAGTTTTTATCTTTTCAAGATGATGAACAATAACAATTGAGATTTTGTTCTAGTTTCTTAACATATTGCAAGTATGTAGGTGAAAAGTATCTTGTGAAGCTGAACGTCATACTTTGGCCAAACCTTTGGTCAACTATGCGTTCACAGTGAATGTCATACTGGCCCTATAGGCATCACTTACATAAATTGGACATTTACACTTCCATGAATGATGTAGCTCAAAGTCTAAGGTAATTTTAATACAGATGGTATGGGATTTCCATGGCATACTCAAGACCTAAGCTGTTAAGAGCAAGTAAAACAGGAGAATTTGTGTTCTTCCATATTAAAGAAATAATAGTGATGTATTTTATTTCAGCAGGTGCAAAACCAAAAAAGGCAAAAAGCTCTGAGCCTAAAAGTAATCTGGATGTGTTGAAAAAAATTGAGGTAAGATGTGCATACTCTTTCTAAATGGTACAACAGAAATTGATGAAGGAGAATAAAACCTGTAGAATGTTTTTTTGGTACAAATGCAGAGCAGCCCTTTTCTGGTCTTGTCTTCTTACTCTGATAGACAACTGTTCTGCAGTGTCATAGCACAAGGCATAGGATAAGGATAGAGCCTGGCTGTGGAGAAAGAATTTTGTTTGCTCTTGTTTGATGCTGAAAAAAATGACCAGCTGTTCTTCACTGGGTAGCGATGCAGCCTAATTGTGAACAGCAGAGCTACTCTTAGAGCTTATTGAAGGAGGAATTGGTGCCCGAGCTTTTGAATCTATCGATGTTTTTGCCAGTCTGCCAATGTTGGAAATTAAATAATGAGGGAAGAAACATACAGAAAGAGAAACTTAGGAGGAAAGTGACCTCAGTTTTGGAGGCAACTATCCACCATGTGGGAATGGGAAGCTTAAAGGTGTAACAGCCTTGTGTTTTTTTCTCCTGGTGATCCATCGGTTGTTTGGTGCAGATGCCTTATTATATACAGTAGGTGGTGTTGCTTTATCAAGTATGATATGGCCTTCTACTGTCAGTTATTCTAACAGTGGATGGTAAAGGGAAATCATCTCAATTTATTACACAAGACATACTTTTTTAGACTTCAAGTCCGATGGCTAATGCTTGACAAAGTAAGTCCTTACGAAGTTGTCATGTTTCACATCATGTTTTTTTAAATATTCACCAAAAACATTTGCACAGCATTGTTACGCTAGTTGTCTTGCTGTTAACTGCAGCATAAGATTTTGGTAGTGTGGAGGATATGCTCTTGCTCCAAGATGGAACTACCTTGTAAAGGAGATTGCCTTGTGACAGGAGTTAGAAAAGAAGGATGATGAAGAAGAAAAATCTGAAGATGAGAAAGAGAAAGCAAAAGACAAAGAAGGTGAAGATGATGAAGAAGCAGAAGAACCAGAGGAATATGATGAAGAGGAACATGAAGAGGTATAACGTTAGTTTTCCCATTTACACAAAGTCAGGTCCCAGTCATTGAGTAGTGTGTTGGCTGTCAGCCAAAGAAATGTCCCTAGCTTCTCTGATGCAGAGGGAGAGTTGTAGTCAGAGGTGTTTCTACATTAGTTTTCTCTGTTGCACTACATTGCGTTGTAGTTAATATAAGCGAGTGTTTTAGATTTGTTACTCCCAAAGAGCTCTGAAAAAAGGTGTTGCATGCAGGAACATGTCCTGCCACAATCAATACATATATCACTAAACCAGTGATGCCTCTTCTTTCATAGATATCAGAACTTTGTTACAATATTTTCCTTTTTCTTTCCCAAGAAATATCAGAAGAAAAAAATTCCTATTACTGTTTCAAAACATGGGTGCTCAAGTGCAGTTAAAAGCATGTTTCATTCATAAATTGTCTCCTCCACATATACAGTAATAGCTGTTTTTTTTCCATTTGTTTAGGAAAATGACTACATTTCTTCATATTTTGAAGATGGAGATGACTTTGGTGCTGGCAGTGATGACAATATGGATGAAGCAACATATTAGCTATTGTTGTTAGGTGGTACACTGCTGAAGCCTTGTACTACTTGAAGTAGAATTCTGGAGGCAGGCCAAGTATCAACAGAACTAATGCTTTAGCTCTGTTCGTTTTAAGTATACTCTCCAAAAGCACGTTGGACAATTCTTTTTAATTGTACTAGGCTGTAAAACAGGATATGGGATCTTTTGTCTTGTTCTTTTGCCAAATGTTTTGCAGACATGCGCCTTTTAAAGGTTCTTTGGAATGCCTACTGATGGAGTAAGCTATAAGCCATTGTATTGCCTCCGCACAGAAAAAGAATGTATGCATTTTAATCAAAATTGTGCCTAAGCATTTGCACTAGTCAGTTCTATGCTTCAGCAGTCAAATCTTGAAAACAATAGTGAAATTCTTGATGACTGCAGCAAAAAAGAGATACGGCCTTTATGGACATAAGCTGCTTGTGTTTGGCAGCTGACTTCTCTGGAAGAGTTTATGTAACTTCTGAATTCAGGTGACTGAAAATCATTGACGACTAAGCACTTTAATATAAACAGACTTGAAAGGACCTTAGTAATATAGACAAACAACATAATGAGAGTATTTTGAAGAAATATTATTCTAGTTAAAAGAACTCATTATTTTTTAGTATGTTGGTAAAAAGGGACTATAATGTTTAACAATGCGTTACATCACATTTACGAATCAGCATAAGTAATATTTAAGGATAATTTCATTTAGAAAGCATGTATGGCAGAATTTAAGATTGAGAAATTATGGAATCTTGGTTTTCACCGGTGGCATACAGATCAGTGGCAAGAATGTCAGTCCTTTGCCTCAGTTTCTCCACCTCTTAAGGTGGTACTTTCTTACCTCAGCTGTTAAGTGAGATGGCAGATGATAGCTTACTACATAATTGTTAACGCATTTTTTTGTTCTATGGGAAAGTAAACAAGACAGATACTTAACTGACAGCAAATCAATAAAAAAAACCCCAAAATGTAGGAAAAGAATGTGGTGAAGTATTTTGATGCATGAGGTTTTAATTAGGAAAACCAGACAAGAATGCCAAGAATAGCAAAACCAGAATGTTTGGAAACATCAATTTTATTTAAGAACTGACAGCTGAAGTGTAGAAAACTTATTCCTGAGATTAGATACTTGAAGAACACAGTGACAGAGCATTCTCTGTGTCCTGTTGTCCTTCGACGGTACAAAATATTATTGATCAGTGTTACTACTATTGATATGGGTTGTTGGTTTTATTAGTTGGTTTGGTTTTTTTTTTACTTTCTTAACACATTGTTCTGATAACTAGTGCTGTTATCAGGTCTAATGAAAGAACACTTTTAAAACAAAACCAGTTATTTTATCAGCAAAGGAAACTACAGAAGTTTTCCTTGCAAGTTCGGCATTCTGTCAAGGATTACTTTACCTCACTGGTGACTGCAAAACAGTACTGCATTATTCTATGAACTTCTGTATGCAATAAGAATTTGTTCCTTAAGGCGTAGCTTTCAGGCCTTCTGATAAAATACACATCAGCTGTAAAGGAAATGAAACTAAAATGCTATGCAGGTCCTACCGCAGAGGAATACCAATTCTATTTTGAAGTGTTCATACCTGTATAAATAATGTTTAATAAACATTCTGCTGCATTGCATAGGACACGTATTCTCTCTGTTCATTTTCGTTTAACATCACACACACCAGCAGCTGTTTCTTGAAGAGGTGCATGTGTTTCTTGCATGTGATATACAAGAGAGAAACAGAAGATGTTATGAATGACGTAAGCATGCTGAAAATTAAATCTCCTTGCCTGAAGTATAACTAGTATTATCTTCTACTAGTTGTTCCCCGCTACGCAAGGTTAACAGTGAGACTCCCTGCCTCTCACACAAGGAATGCAAATAGATGGCTTTTGCCAGAGACAGAACTAGAGAATTAACGCTGGAAAAGCATTACTGCACTAGCTACAATTGGGTCACAAGCTGTGCCTTGCCTGAACAGGCACCATACCTTATTTTGTAGCAGACGTTAATTATTAAGGACCAATGACTTTCTTCCTTCATCATACCGCTAATGGGAGAGAGAACTGCCTCCCTGCTGTACCGTTGAGAAACAGTACTCTGGCAGAAATCAGGTCTTTTGGAGACCTTTGAAAAGGTGAACTATGATCAACTCTGTCCTCCAGAGGGAACCACAAAGTCTTACGATGGACCCTCTAGGACTAGTTTAACAATGGCAAATAAGGCCGATGCTTATGAACACGCCGAGTTCTGCAATGGTATAGCTCTGTGCCAAGGCACTTCTGAAATTAAATGAGGCTGTGCTGTTCCTCAGGTGTAACGCAGCTGTTCTTGTAAGCTGATTTTCCGATTGCTTAAAATTTATTGCAGGACCATCATGCTGATAAAACTTAGACGGTTCTTTGGGTCTTGGCAAACTTGGCGTATTTCAAATCCTATCTTAATAGGAGAGCAGAAGAACTTTGCTACTTCATACAAGGAGGCATGGCTTTCAGTGTGTAGGGAGATCACTATCCAAGAACTTCACTGATCCCTACCTTGGTTTTTCATGCCTATTTCATAATCTTTGTATTACCAAACTAAGAAGTTCTCAGAAGTCTATGCAGGAAAGTTCCAAGTTCTGTAAGGCATGCAGAAGTAACCATTAAGGCTCCAGGTACGGTGTGCTAGATATGAATGCTATATGCAGCTAGTGCCAACAAAATACTTGTTGGCCAAGGATTTTTGTTCTAGATCATACATAAAAACTAGCCAAAACAAATACAAGTAGTGGCCTCCTGTAATAAAACCTGCAAAGTACACAGAGCTAAGAATACATTATATGCACCACTTTCTTCGCAGTCTAAAATAAAATCTTAATTTTTACCTGTATGACTTACATTCCTCTAAAAGCAGAGGAGCAGAAGTATTTAAAATAAGACTTGCATCCTCATTCAGGATTATTTTACAAAGTTATATTTTCAGCCTTTATAAAATAGTTATACAAAGACTATTTGTGACAACATAATCCAAAACATAGCAGATTTAAAGCATTTACACTTTACACAATCCAACAGTGCAATATGCACTTAAATTTAAAACCAACTTCCTGATCAACAATATGTTGTAATTAATCTAAAACACGATTTACCACTCAGTTCTTTAGTTGGGGTTTTTTGTTTTTTTGTTTTTTTTTTTTTTTTAAACACGTCAGTTTCTAAAAGACTAACTTTACAGATTTTAACTTAAATCAGATTTAAGTTCCATACAGAATAGTTACCCTGTTGTGATGATGCACTGCCAGTTTGGAAAAAATGGTAAAGATCCCTGTATCCTGCAGAAAGCCAAGCCTGCTGATGCTTGCAGGTTACCAGTACCAGGAATCCTACAGTCTTGGAAAGAGACCTACTGTATCTTCTAATAAAGTTAATTCTTTAAATTAAAAACATGCTACATAATAACATAGTGAAACCATGCTAGGCTCTGGGTTAGAGTATGATACAGTCCAATAAAATAGCGCTCTCTTTGTTTTTCTAATGACTGCTTATCCTAAGGTAACTAAAAGTCCATCACACTTAACTGGGTGACAGTAAACAACAGGCTTTCTGACACTGTAAAAGCCCAAATCCTGAGATACGCTGGAGAACTACTCAGCTGTACCGCCACAGGACTAACAGCAACAGTTAACAACCGATCTCTGCTCGTACGTCAACAGGATAGAGACCTTCCCGACCGCATCAAACCACAACTGAAGTTAAGCTCACTTCTATACCGATGGCAATTTAATACCCATCAGTTCAGATACGTGCAGTAAATTAAGCTTATGTTGCATCATCATGATAGTTAATTTCATGTTCTTTGACAATTTTGTAAGAAATGGAAGGATAAAATATTAAAAAAGTCGAGGTTTCAGAAACGGAATGAAGAGGAAAGAAGCAAACCAGCAAATGAGCTTGCAGCAAAAAACTGACACATTATGTACCACGTTTCAGTCCTACATTGAAAACATCTGTCTTCATGTGCCAAAGCCCTGCCGTGTGGACTAGAGCAAGTCATCTTTTAAAGTTTTAGCCACAGAAGCTGTATCACCTTAGCCACCATAAATTATTTCGCAATGCACTTTTTCATACAGCGTTACCCAGAACTGGTACTTCAGGTTTCATGCTTATGTTGTTGGCATATTCTTTTCATGGAAAGAACTATTATTTTAAAAGATCTTTGAAAAGAAGTGTTAGGTGAAACATGAAGTTCATGCCTGTTTGCAATCCCTCTTGTAGTGTGGAAACTATGAGTAGTCTCGCTATCTCCACAGATAGTACTTTGATCGAAGGGTTCAAGAGCCACTAATCATAGTTCACGTATCCAACTGTACAGCATTTCCCTTCAAGCTTTGGCCTGCCTCAGTTTCCCTGGAATACCTTACAAGTTATCCAATCCACATTCATACACTTGTCATGCCACTGAAGAATATTTTCCCCACTTTGTGGGGCAACAGATCCCCAAGAATAGATGGGGCATGAGTCTTTACTTTCAAAATTTACGTTGTAAAGCACTTTGGAGTACCTCCAAGAGTTTGGAAACATTCACTTTATCAGATATTTTTATACCGTATATACTTAGTCAAGACACTCAGAGGAAAGCTTATAATAGTAGTTTAAAGGATAATGATTATTTTTCCATTTCTCTCTTTGTAAGTCCTATTCAAGTCAGTTATCTTGGGCTTTGGTAACAAACAGTACTTTGAACAAGGCAAATATAACAAAAAAAATTATAGGCAGCATCTCAGTTTTTATTTAAAAAATATTCTTGAGTACACAAGTACCTCCTTCTTTCTGTAGCAAGAGTCCAGGGGTTTTTTTGTTTATCTTGTAGCATTTTCAGGTAGGGCAGAAAAGAGGGGAAAACCAAGGTTGTTCACAAAACCTCAAGGGAAACATTCAGGAACAGAGTGGTTGATAAAAACACTACTATGCCAAGAGCAAGTCTGAAGGTGCAACTGATTCCTTCTGCTGCAATTTAAGTTTCTTGCTAGCATCCATTAAATCTCACCTGAAGTTTTCTAGGAGATTTCCAGAAAAAGTTACTGTTTGAGGTTCATGGGCACAAAGCCATTACCATACTCAGTATTCACATGACTGCTGCCTGAAGAATCAGTTGGTCCCGAACTGAGATTAACTGGGGGGGCG
>NW_009607442.1:0-3642 GCF_000690535.1 Cariama cristata | reverse complement strand
AGGATACCATGGAAGGATGTGAAGTTTCAGCCAGACTCTCCCAACTGGTCTATGCTGAGGCACAGTGTCGCACACACAGAAAACAAATTATCCTACTGGCTATACTGAAAAGTACTAAAGAAGGAGCTGACTACAGGCACAAGATTTGAAGATTCCAGCTTAAGTATTAGCTACTGCCTCTATAAAATTCACTTTTAAAAAAGAACTTTATAATGGCAATTAATTACAGAATGATTGGGTTTTAAAAAAAAAAATCTTACTCTATAAGAAAGATAAAATTATGAGAATGCAGTTTTAACTGACAACTGTAAACCTGGTATTAAAATGTCAAGTGTACTATGCATTCTATAAATAAGATGTTTAAAAGTTAGATATCCCCAAATGCCCATTTTAGGGCTGTAAAACATAAAGTGAGACTCCTCATGTGTTAGTTCAAACTACATTTTTTTCACCTCATCGTTAATTAAAAAACATACGCCTATCAAAATAGGAAAAAGTGCAAAGCTTCAGGGACAATTTTATACCTTAATTTATATCCCAATCTTGCATTAAAATCGCCTGTCTCCAGCATATTCAGAGCTAACATGATCCACAGAAATATCCTTGTACCGGAACACTGCCCATAAAGCAAGTCACACATCAGTACGTATTTTCTCTTCGTTCCAGATGCATTGTGCATTCTGTGGTTTCTCCTTTATCTAATGCTATGTTACGTGCCTATGACTAAGAGTTGCCTGGGGTTTTCTGTTGTTAAGGCTGAAGGTCTCCTTGATTATCAACATTTATAATGTTTGCTGGATTTATTCCATTTTCTATTTGCTTCTGATGCGATGCTGCTGTGACAAACAAATGGGACGATTCCATTGTAGAATGGTGACTGACATCTGCTTTCACTAGAACTTCGTAATACAGGAGATAAAAAACTGGAGTGACGATGCCAATAATCAACATAATCACTACAGCTGTCCACCATCCTATACCCCAATCTGCTCCATAGTAAGGATCCTTGCATTTTTTAGTTTTACCATCCGTTTCAAAACAGATCTGTTGGGCTGCTAAGGCAGAAACAACCTCATTAAGATTCTCTCTCTTTGTATCATTACACTTCACTATTTCTTCTATATCTCGATCCACTTCTTTTAAGAAGTTGCCAGCAGTCTCATTAGCAGAGAATTTATCAGAAGGTGATGTTTCCTGCACTTCTGGGGAACAGTGAGCAGGCCGAAGGACTGGTCTTCCTTTTGGAGAGACATGTGTTTCAGTCAATACACTGAACTTTTTCACTGGAATTTTGATAGACCTCAAGGCAAAAAAATCTTGATCATTGATAAGATTGTTAACTCTCTTGATATCTGCAACCTAAAAATAAAAACAACAGTTTAAATATCAAAGCCCTATTGAACCGAAACTCTTTAAGAGTACTACATCCTTGAGAAATACAATTCTTCCCTAATGAAACAAAGGCAGGGCCCTTGTTTTGCCTTTTTTTTTTAAAAAAAAAAAACACAACACTATACCCATTGAAACAGTATAAAGTGAGAACAGGTCAAAGACCAAATCTGAACAATGTTAAAGCAAGGAGGTAATTACGAGGTAACAAACCTCCTCACGTCAGATAAGACGACTGAAAGTCACTTCACACATATATATTCACTTAACGTATATTCCTCTATCAGTGGTACCTACCTCTGTGAAGTGAATGGGACTTCACCTCAGTGTTTTCAAATTAAGTAAATTACTATGAGTTCCTAATTAAACTGAAAACTTCTGAGTAAGGAATATTAAAAATCATGAGCTTCCAATTCATTTAGCCACGGCTGTGGTTTAGATACTCTTTCTGCTTCTGGAGCATAAGGCAGAAACGAAGCATAACTTAAAATTGTAATTTTTCCTCATCGAGTCAGCTCTCCCCTTTCTCTAATCTTGCTCAAAATTAATCTCATTTTGCACTCCATAAATTCAGATTTTAAGTCTAACAGGAAATACTCTGCAAGGATTTAAGTGCCCTTGGAGAATTAGCGGCTTCATTCTGAGACATGGAAGACACAGCCACAGATCTCACCATAACAGAGGTACTTAAAAAACAGTACTTTTTTGCAACACCTGGTAAACACACAGGAGTTGTGCCCATTTTAAGATGCACAGCACCTGAGTTCAGATCCTTCCTGTCTTCACCGGGAGGACACCTACCCCAGGAGAAGTTACAGACAGAAAACAAGGTAGTCAAGAGACCCTTGTGGCTGTGACCGCTCCACTTACAACACAGATGTGCCCAGAAAAAGTAAGTTAGGGCAATCAGTGCCTACTGCCTGCACTAACACAAAAAAGTGTTTCAGATCCTATGACAGTGTATTTTTTACCTGTACCACGCTGAACAAATCAGATGAGCTTAAAGGACTGCCAAAGGCACCATTTACCCCAGTGACTAGTGACTCCACCACAATGCAAATTATGCTTTCTGCCTAAAGCCCTGGATCGCTCTTCCACACTCTCCATCAATTTACAAGAAGGAGTGCAACCTAGCTATCTTTTATTTCTTATTTGAGGCCTGATTTAGTAAGCCTGCTCAAAACACCTAATTGCAGTTGGTTCTGAAGCCAAGAACTGGTTAATGAGGCTAATGTCTGTCATGATTAGGAAATAGTGATGTCAAAACTTTGGTACGTAAGCTCACGACAGGAGGCCCCTTATTCTGTTTCTGCCTGAAGAGCTACGTGACAGCCAGACTTCTGTAAATATGGGTTTTGAATGTGACCTCTTGAAAACTGCAGAGTTAACAGTCAGTCCACCAACTCGCACAGCCGATTTTCTGTTAAAACTGGATACATGCAAAGGCTAACATCAACCAAGACAGAAGCCTCTGCCTTAATTAGTACTGGCCAGGCAAAAGTACCGGGTAGGAAGGACATTGACCAGACTAATTTAAGAACTCTTGGCTAGGAGAAACAGCGAGGTCTGAGCACCAGAAGGGAATGCTTGGGGCGTGTGGACAGAAAGCTCCCAAAGGTACAACATGCTTATGCTGATAACTATTCAGGCAACATAGCAGAATTCAAAAGAAAACCACAATGAGGGTTTTTTTTTCACCCTGCCTTAATGGAATGAGGGCTCCACACAAACCCTGAAGTGGTTCAGCAATACCCTCCTCATCACTAAGCCTGACAGTGCAGACTGCACTAGTAGAAGTGCCCACATGTGACGGTGGATGAGTATTAACTTTTACTGTGCCATGTACACTTTGACAGACTGCCACAAGCAAAAACCATATATTTGTTTCTTACGCTTACAGTAGCTTTAAGGGGAAAAGCCTCTGGAACTGGAACTCCAGCATACTCTGCACTGTGACACGAACACTCCGCTGTCATTTTTTACTTTCTAAAGAGCATGGCGTTGTCCGATCCGTTGTCCGCGGGGACGTTAACAGCCGCCTTAACCCAGCCGACCCAGGGACCAGACCAGTTCGTAGGCAGAGCCCCGGCCCGCACCGAGGCGTCTCGCCGCCCGGGAGGAGGAAGCAGCAGCAAGCGCCTGGGGACTTACCGAGCAGCAATACTGCAAAGCGACTGCGTTCAGAGTGTCCCCTTCCCGGATATCCCTCGTTAGCAAGACGGTATCATCCAGCCTGTCCCTCGACGCGCTCCT
>NW_009607441.1:113552-128276 GCF_000690535.1 Cariama cristata | reverse complement strand
TACTAATATCTTTAAAGTGCCTGAGGTGGCTGAGAAGGAAGAGCCAGAAGAGGAGGTGTCAGTGGTCATTCCCCCAAAGACTGTGGCAGTGCCCAAGAAACCCGTGGCTGTACCGAAGAAAGCTGTGGCTGTGCCAAAAATACCAGAACCTATGCCTGTCCTTAAAAAACATATAGTTCCTTCAGTTAAAGGTACATACATCAGTGACTGACCCTCTCCTTTTCTCTATTCTCTGAATTCTTTTTCCCCTCTTTCACTGATGTACACAGTGCTTAGGTATCTGAGTGATTAATCTCTCACTTAAAAACTTACTCTTCATGTTTTGAATGCCTTACTCTTTTTAGTCATTGCACTTGTCATTGTTGTACATGTATGTGTATCTTATTGTTCACAAAAATGAAAATTTACTAATATCTTTAAAGCACCTGAAGTGCCAGAGAGAACTGCCCCAGAAGAGAAAGTGCCTCTTACAACACCTAAGAAGCCAGAATTTAAAAAACCAGAGCCTCGTCCAACCAAAGGTATATATTGCCAGGAGGCATCTCCTGAGAAGAAATGTTTTCTCTTCTTCTATCTTTTCTTTGTTCATAACTGAGTCTGTAAAATATGTCCATTGTATGTAGACTACCTTGGAAAAGACTGCTTTCAGCATAGTCTTTCATGGTTATGGCCACTGTTACTTACTGTGATTTTCTGTGTGCTAGGTGTCTTTGTCTTTTTTATGTTCCATATGTACATTTATATACATACAAATAAAAAGAACTCATATTTTTTAAAGTGCCTGAGATGCCCAAGAAACCTGTCCCAGAGGAGAAAGTACCTGTTGCTGTTCCTAAAATACCTGAACCACTACCAAGTGAAGGTATATACCATCACAGCTATTACTGTAAGGACAATCCTTTGTCCCATTCTTCTAAACATAAGCTTTAAAATAAATGGTGTTCTAATTTTTCATTGTAATATTTGTAAATTTTTCACTTCATATTTTGGGTGATACCAGTCTATATTTCTTGTATCCACTATTATATTTTCATGTTTGGAAGTAAAATATCACTTTCAAAATTAAATATTTTCAAGTGACATACGTTCCTACACAGGATATTCCTAACAAAGTGTGTCTCTTTTTAAGATAATAACCAATTCTCACTAAATTTGAGTCTCTTAAAACCTAGTATTTTATTGCTGTTATAATCTTAAGCTAATTGAGAGCATTGACATTTTTATTCTTTCGAGTGACAATGACTCATCCACAAATTTAATGATTAGTGTATATTGTACACATAAAAAATACTATCCTTCACATGACGCTGATTCATTCTTACATAGAAAGACAATAATTTTTCAAAAGCATGCATTAACTGCAAATGTAACAGATACTGAGTGATTACTTATCCTAACATGTATTTGTCTGTGTCTATTGGAGTAGCTTTCTTTTCAGTGATATCCACATAATTGTTCATGTGAAACAATCTTATAATTGGAAACTTACACCAGTTGTCAATATTCTTTAAAGAATATGAAATCATAAAGGAGATTGAGCCTGAAGAAGCAGAAGAAATTCCAGTTGCAGAAGTAGAAGAAGCCTTACCAGTTGAAGGTATACAAAGTACCTACCTAGAGGCTGCCAGACACCTTTCTTTCGTTACTGTGCAGTTTTTTTCTTGCTCTGTCATTCTTCACACATGCACCTCTGTGTTGTACCTCTCTGTGTAATTCTTCCTCTGTTACTGTGTTTTGGAAATGAGTTCTGGTCTCTTAATTCCAAGTACGATGTACAGATTATTTTAAATGCTTTCACTTTGTTTCTTGTTGATGAGAGTCTTCCCGTCATTTGGTTTCCCACCTTGTTAAGCATGTTATTAACATGCTTTTTTAAGTCAACTTGGGTATTTGTATTGTGTGCATGCTACAAAGCAATAGCCTAAGGGTCTTTCATACTCTCATTTAGTTCAATGAAATTTTTTCACTGGCTTCATTGGAAATGGAAAATGACCGTCTTTACATTTGTACATTGCTCTTCACATAACTACTGTGGTAATAAATTTATACTAAATTTACCTAATGTTATTTAAAGTGCTGGAACCTGAAAAGAAGATCCCTGAAAAGCGAAAACCACGACCACCTACTCCACCAGTAGAAGACATTAAATTGGCAAAAGAACTGCTTAAAGGTATAATCATCTGAAGCCACAATTAACAGTGGGAACTCAAACATATAATCCTTTTAAATTATACTGATGAATCTTGAAAAGCATGCTTTTAAACTTATCACTTTGGGTCTTTTTAAAAATTATTTTCTATTTTATTATCACTTTAATTACGTGCCTTACTAATGCTCAATCCCTTCTGATTTTTTACCAATGTTGTGCCCAGTCAGTTTACATGGACTCTTTCAATAGTTATGGAAAAAATAAAATTCTTTAAAAAAATCTTAACCAAGTTAACACATTCTTCTGTCCTTAACATAATTCTTCTATCTTCAACATGTTCTTACAAATGAAAAGAATCCTCAATAATAATTTGCTGATGTTACTATAGGAACATGGGTTTCTGATCAACAATACTTCATACAGATCATCTGATTTCTTCTAAACAGTTAATCAGCCAGAATCTTAGCTTTGTAGCTCTTGTCTTTCTATTATGTCAATAGTATTAATCAGTTGTTTAGATTTTTTTAGAAAGTTCTTTTCTTTTTTTAATCTAATGATGTGTGTTGTAAAATTCAAATAATTTTCTTTAAAGCTCCTGAATCAAGGAAGAAAGTTGTGACTGCAAAACCTGGTGAGCCTCCGAAATTGGAACCCCCACCTGCCAAAGGTACCTGGCTAATATAAGAAACTTACTTAAATTAAGCCTCTCATAAGCTCAAAGTTGTAGTTCTCAATATCTTCTTCTTTAATTTGCTCAGAAATATAAAAAAGATGTCTATGTTAGATTATGCTCAACACTGGACTCCAGTCTTGGATGTTCATGTTATGTTTATGTCCACTTTAATCTCCCATCATACGATTCTTGAGATGAAAGAGGCAAAATCACAGAAGAGTGAGATATTTTTTTATGAGTTCTGTCACTTGTGTAGATGCTCACTTTGGTTCTCTGCTTAGGGAGAAATAAAAGTAATATACTGTTTAAATATATATTACATTGTTCAAACATACTTCATTTATTATTTGTCTGAAATGTAACTTATTTTTGTGAGAGGACTCTTTCCAGAGATGGAGATTAATAGTGAATTGTGCAAGACACTTTACAAGTACTTCCTTATAATTTCCATATGTACTCAAGCTTAAGACAAGCTAAGCAGCTAAGCAGTGAACGTATGTTCTTAATGCTGTTCCAGGTCTAGAAATTAAACTAACTGGATCCTTATAAACATCACAGATAGACAGTTCAGATGAATAGATATATAGCATAAGCCTGTAGTGAAAGAAGAAAAGGAGATAAAAACATTACTGTAACTCTCTTTGGATACATAACCCTTATAGTTTTGTCAAACCATACTTCTCCTTTGTTGATTTGTATGAAAATTTCCTCTTATGCATAAGCTTAGAAGATAACTGTACACAAATAATATAGAAAAAGTATCAAAATTATCAACTTCAGTCTCAGCAGTTTTATCTTTGCTTTTAATATCCAGTAGTGGACCAGCATTTGATTTGTGTGTTTGGAATGGTTAGTTGTTGGTTAGCTCTTACTACTGTTATTAACCCATAATAAAATCTGGAATAATATTCTTTTAAGTGCCTGGACTTGTAAAGAAACCTCGCAGAGTAATTCCTGAAGTTACTCCTCCACCAAAAGAAGAAGTTGTTTTAAAAAGAGGTATAGTAACTTGGCTCTGTTTTAAAAAAAAACAGCATATTAACATTGTTCAGTATATTCCTCTAAGTGTTATTGTTTTGTGTGTGATATGGAAAATGACACAAACGAAGTACTACCTGATGTCTGTTTCTTGGGGAAAGCATTTATAGTTGCAGGGATAAGTGAAGATATCCTGAAAATCTGTCAGATCCAAAGGATATATGATGAAAACAAAGCAGAACACTGAAAATCTGGATCCCTGTAACTCTCTTCTGTTTTCCTGATCTCTGTAAAGTCTGTACTAGAGTTGACAGTTTTCCACTGTCTTCAGCTTCTGGATCCCTAAGTATTTTCCAGTGACAGTGTAAATGTTATTAAAGTCACATGGGTAGCATCTGTATTCTCTTTTATGGTTTTCTTAGATGTACTGCATGGATTGCAGAACTCTGTGGTACTATTGGACATCAGTCTCCTTTCCTGAAAAGTCTGGAGCCTTCTGAATCACTTCATGCTGAATTATTGCTTAGAAAAAGGAAGCACTAATTTCAGTTCTGTTTTAAATACTACTGCAGGATGATTCATGTCCGTGTACCTTGCACCTGACCTTCAAATTTCAGACAACATAATAAAATATAGATATTCAGTTTTTCAGATTACAGTCTCATTAGATAGCCAAGACAGATATCGGACAGGACAAAAATAAGTGAAATAAGTAAAATGAAAAACAGGCATTATAAAAATTTGAGCTCTCCAAATATAACACTTCAAGATTCAGTATTGTTCTCTCACTGAAGTTAATAGGAGTTTATTCCATAATCCTGCACTTTGTCCCTGAAAATCATCTGTAACTGCAGTTAATGCATAATTGTGTATGGTAAATCATCACTTAAATATGATAAGAAATATATATTATAAGAACATTTATTCTGTCATAGACAGTTAACATTGACATCTTTCCTCTCAGATGGACTGCTCTTAATAAAAACATCTTTTTGCTCTAGATGACTTTGAATTTAAAAAGGCTTTCAGAATAGTATCTTGGATAGTCACACAAAAATCTTCTGTTCATATTGAACTATATATTTTACATTCCTGTTTCTTTATGATTGTTGATATATTTTAAATCTTTTGTCTTGTTCACTGTCTTACTCTTTTGTTTACCTCTGCTTTAAAAACTGAAATGCCTTTTCTTTTAAAGTTCTTAAAAAGTTTCGGAAGAGGAAGAACCTAAACCAGAAAAAGAACCTAAACCAGAAGTTAAACCAGTACCTACACCAGTAGAAAAAATTAAGAAACCTGAAGGTACTAGATTACATTCAAACCTATCTGGTAAAGTATAATTTAAAAAAAAAAAAATCCCCTTTTAAGTAGTATTCTCTGAAATTCAGGAATGAAAGTGAGATTTTAAAAGATGGCTTGTATTAACCTAATTGTGTAAACTAAATCACAACCAAATTTGACATCTACAGTTGGGTCTGATTTCTGCATTTTGGAATTGTTTCTCAGTCTTCACTGTGTATAGAAGAGCACTTTACAAGCATTTTATAATACTGGTAAAAATACAACCACAGGGAAACAGTTAATCCAAGCATTCTTTTTAGGTAACGTTTTGCAAATATTTGTCCTTTTGTCCATTTAGTGTTTCTAATTTATTCAGATCTCACTCTTAAAAATACATATTCCTAAACTTTATGAACATCTGAATTTGTTTATGTCTAAAAAGAATGAAAACTTTTAAATACATTGGAGATAATTATATTTGGGGATTCAAGGTGTTTCAATATATCTTACAAAATAAAAATAATATTTTAAAGTCCCAGAAGTTCCGAAGAAGAAAACTGAGATACCTGTCATAAAAAAAGAGGAGAAACATATACCTGAACCACCAAAAGGTACAGATGTGTGGTGCTCTTTTTCTTTATTGCAGCAACTAAATTATATTCATTGCTGAATATCATGCTGTATTAACCTAATGCATTACTATCATCTAGTCTGTCCATGACTATTGTGTCATCATTAACCAGTTTGCGTTCTTCTGGATTTCTTCTTGTCTTTAATTCTTCAGTGCTTGAAAAATCATCTTTTTTCCATTGTATCTTGCTTTACGAGAGTTTATCTCAAGTTAATTTCTTGCTTTCTAACTACATAAAATATAAAACAATAAATTCCGTCTTCAATCAACTCTCTTTGTACTGTTGCTTCTAACCTTAATGTTAAATGGGATTACAAAATGTGTAAATTAACCTATTTGTAATTGTTGTATTTGAAATGCCAGAACCTAAGCAAGCAGCTATCCCACTTCCTGGGCCTGAACCTAAACCTGCAGTAGGTAAGAATTCTTTATTCATGAATACCGGTGCAGTCTTTCTTGTGCATCTATTATTTTCCATTCAGAGATTTCTGGCTAAAAGGACATATGTTTAATGTCTTTAGTATTACTAAGACTGGAACTTTCAAACAATCTACAGAACATTTTTAAGAACATCATATTTCAAATAAAATTATTTAATAAAACAAATATATGAGCACTCTTTTTTATTTCTACAGCTCTAAAATCTCCAAAACCAGCAGCAGAACCAGCACCAGCTGTTACTACTCCAGTGACAGTCCCAGTGGTTGGAAAGAAAGCAGGTATTTATGGTTATTCTATGCTATTTATAGTTCGCTTTTTTTCTCTGAAATACCTAAATACCGTCAGGATAAAGAGAATGAAGAGCTGTATAATCATACAACTCATTCATTACAGGAAGATTTGAGGTCCTATTCAAGGATCTTGTTACTCTAATACTGTCACCTAATCTAAAAGATAAGTGTTTCTGATACACCATGGAGATTAAATTGTGCTCTCGATTCTGGATGGTGATATGTGTGTCTTTATTTACTGTCCTACCATGAAATTTGTGTATTCTGTTGATTCCTTGATATTGTTTATGTGCTGATGTATGTCTTGTGAACTGCATTTTGTGTTTTCTGTATAGCAAAAGAAAGGCTACGCATATTTTTAAACAATTCTTGTGTTGTTTGGTTTTCTGCTTTTAATTTGTTATTGAAGTCCTGAGGTAAAGTAGCAGTGGTGTTGAAGAACTAGAGTATTGCTCCTTTCATTGGATATGCTTAGGACCCTGGATCATACCCTGCTGTGAAAAAGGAACTGTGAAGAGTCCAGTTCATCTGAAGCACTCTGAACCTGAGGTCCATCAGTAGAGCTGATGTACATGCTGCTCACCCATCGTTCAAAGGGCCTCATCTTACAGTAGAGCTCAGATCTTAGGCACTTGAGGAGCCTAATCATGAATGTCTCTTGGCCATTGATTTGGTGATTAGCCAGGCCTGCAGTGGCATAAGTAACCCATTTTATATAGGTGGCCAAATAGGCCTTAGAAAACTGTCATTTTCTGCTACTTTTAACCTGGATTGGATTTAAATTGGCAAAATAGTAGGACAATGCTCTGTACCATAACAGTGGTTTACTTTGTTCTTCTCTACTGTTTGTGTGCCATTCTTATCTTTCTTTTGTGTTGTGATTGTGTTGTAAGTTTTCTGTTGAGTGGAGGAAAAATGTTCTATGTTGATTTTATTTCAGGTATAGCTGGAAATTTTGTCTTAAAATATATTATTCCTGATGCTTATTCTTATGGATTTTAACTCTCTAAATTACCTGTGAAACCTTTGTAGCTGCAGAAAAGCCTGATGTACCATCTGTACTAAAGCATAGACATAAAATGCCCGCAGTAGAGGAAGAAAAGCCTGAGTCAATTCTGTTAAAGAAGGTTTTGGTTGAGAAACACTTGTGTGTAAAAGAGAGAGTAAATCCGAAGGAGACAGTTCTGGACATTCAGATAGTAGAACCACTTGAATTTAAAATCTCACTGGAAACAACTGATGGAATACTGAAGCCAGAGGGAGACGAACAGGAAAAAGTGGCTCTTAAACATTTTATCCTGGCTCCTGAAGAAGAGGAGCCAGAAATGACACCTATAGTTTCAAGAAAGACTACCCTTACAGGTGAGAAAATAGAAGTTGCAATAGATCACTTTACTCATGCAAAGGATGAACCACCACTACCTGATGAGGAATTGAAATTGATTTCTATAGCCTCTGAACATGTGGAAAGAGATTCTGGAGAACAAAAAGGGGACGAAATCAAATTGGTTGTTCATAGGGAAGGTGCGGTAGAGAAAGTATCTGACAAGTTTACTGTTCTTCATGAAGGAAAGATTATTGTGCATGAAAAAGAAGAGGAAATTGAGTCAACTTATGTTCCTAAACATATACCCAGAGAGCTGTATGAGCCCAGGGACCAGAAAAGACTTCTAGGAAAAGAGAGAAAATCAAAAATCAGTTTGCAACCTGAAGAATTTCCCATTAAGGATAAAATTTCATTTGTAAAGGATGTCACAGAGGCAGGAATAGCTGAAACTCCTCTGCTTAGTACTGAAGAAGTGAGAGGAGGATTTACTCTACAGAAATCTGAAGTTCCTCTTGAAGAATGCATGAAGGAACATGGCATACCAAATAAAACTCAATGGATGAAGAAATCTGGTACCTCGGTAGCTGAAATTCCTATAGATAAGATTCTTGATAAAGAAGTAAAGAAGATGGAAATTATTCAAGTTGATAGAAGAGATGAGAATCTGGACTTGACATCAGCAGAGCTATATTCGTTAGACCTGTCTGAGGAAACTGAACCAGCATTGAGAGAAGATGTTGACCTAGAACACCCCACTGAAGATGAGGAAGTTCCCAGAGAAAAAGCTTACATAATCTTTAAACCGTCTGTTCTTAAGCCAGAAGTAGTGGAAAGAAAAGCAAGAGAAAAGTATTCTGCAGAGGAAGGAGAAGTTCAGTATGAGGAAAGTTCAGGACAATTGCTGACTGAGAAAGCACTCCTAAGTGATAAAAAAACAGGCAAAAAGATTCTACCAGAGAAGGAAGAGAAAACTACCTTCAGCACCCACTTAAAAAAAGACAAAATTAGGCAATCAAATGCCCCTGAGAAGCTGCCTGTGGAAAAAGAAGAATTTGATACAATAATTACAGGAGAAGGAATAGAAGATGACGTTTCCTTAGGAGAACATGAAAAGGGAGTCAAAGATGAAACAGTTGACAGATCTGAGTCATTAAAGAAAACTCTTATTCAGCTACCAGGGAGCCAAGATAAAAAAACTTGTCAAGAAGTTCATAGCATTCAGGATGAACATAAAGAAACTCAAGCTCTCAAAAGCAGCAAAGATAAAACTGAAGAAAAGAAATCTTCTTTGACTATGGAAGAAGTGAAGCTTTTGGGAAAAGAACTTCCAGTGACAGAAGGTGTATCAAATGAAAAAACATCAGCTAAACATGGCATTGGGAAAAGCACATCTATTACCATGAAAAAAGAGAAGGGAAAGCTTTCAGACAAAATACCAGCAAACAAAGGAATACCTGCAAATGGAGAAGTTAGTTGCTCCTCAAGCATAGGTAAGATAATAACTCCCAAGAAAGCAGAAGGAGAGAAAGAATACTGGAAATCAGAACCTGCTTATGTGATTGAGCAGACCAGTAGACTTTTGAGTGAGAACAGGAATTTGGATGCACCTGGAGAATCACGTGCAGTTCTGGATGTTCCTGCAAAGTCTCATGCAAAGCGAGGTGAGGAAGACTGCTGCCAAATTCTTCCACGAAGTGCTTGTACTATTTGCTTCAGGAGAATACCATTTACCTTTGTGATACTTGTTTTCATTCTTTAACATCATTCACATTTCCATCTAGTCTGTCAGCTGACTGTGTTCACATGCAGTCACTCTTGACATGTTTGTCTTACCTTTCTGTACATACATCTGTGTGATCAATGTTCATTGTCTTAGTCTTACACTTTTATAAGACGGCATAAATCATGTTGTTTGCCATTATCTTCACAGAAAAACTCACAGATCTTTTTTAGAATTCATTTTTCCATCTACTGCAATAAAATCTGTCCTGCATTTCATTCATATAATTCTCCCATTAAAAGTATCTTTTATATTTCTTTTCACAAAATTATGATGAGAAGCAGCATAGCATGGGAAACATTTTCAAAAGTCTGAGATGATTCATTACAAGTTGGGCAAATAACAGAACATCCCTCACCTGTGAGAGTATCACATTGTTCTGAAACATGTATCTAATTTATACAACTTATATTGTTGTCATCTTCATCAGTAAAAGTGTGTGCTTTCTCTAAAAAAAAAAAAAACCCATTATAATTTGTAATAGGTACTTAAGCTAATTTATTTGACAGATGGGTGTTGATCAAGGGCCTAATTGTGAGTAAAGTGTCAGGGAATGGCAGAATTTTACAAAATAATAGGCAGGACAATAAATTGAGGAACTAGGAGCTTCTAAGCTGCCTTTCAGACCCCACTGCTGAAAATGTGTCTTTCCCATGGTTCAAGATATGGAACTTACCATTGAGATATAGACAGTATAAGTTGTATAAATATATACGTATGTTTTTATCTTCCTCCCCTTGTATGTGTACATTACTAAAGGAAGAGAGAGTCTAATTTGTAAAAGAAATGTTTGTCTTAATTTTAGTGTGTATGTTTATTTAACTACATTCCTAATACTATTACTGTTCTACTTCAGAGGCCAAGCCACCAAAAGAAGAAACTCCGAAGGGTATCAGTCCAGTCAAAGGTAGGATACTACATGTCAATACCTACAAGCAAAAGTAATAAATCAGGATTAGTTTATTCATTTCTGAATCTGAATTACAGCCAAGAAGACACCTTCACCAGCAGATGCAGAAAGAAGGAAACTCAGGCCAGGCAGTGGTGGTGAAAAACCTCCAGAAGAACCTCCATTCACTTACCAGCTCAAGGCTGTACCACTCAAGTTTGTCAAGGAGATGAAAGACATAGTGCTAACAGAAGCTGAATCTGTTGGATCTTCTGCAATCTTTGAAGTCCTTATTTCACCATCCACTGCGATTACCAGCTGGATGAAAGACGGAAGTAACATCCGAGAGAGCCCAAAACACAAGTTTATTGCTGATGGCAAAGATAGGAAGCTGCATATTATTGATGTCCAGCTGTCAGATGCTGGTGAATATACTTGTGTATTACGACTGGGGAACAAAGAGAAGACCTCTACAGCCAAACTCATTGTTGAAGGTATTCCCTGTTACAAGTTTGTCAATAATTTAAAGGCTAGCTACTCCCTAGGCCAGAAGTACTGGTATTTTGTGAATTTATAGTGATTGGTAAATGCATCCTTTTGTTTCCATCAATCACTACGCATATTGATTTAATATGTAAGGTGTTTCTGCATCACACCTTCTGTATATGGATGAGACAAATCAAAATGTGGTGTTTCCCACAGAACTCCCAGTGCGGTTTGTGAAAACTCTTGAAGAAGAAGTCACTGTGGTTAAAGGCCAGCCACTGTACCTGACGTGTGAGCTTAACAAAGAAAGAAGTGTGGTCTGGAGGAAGGACGGGAAGGTCATCAAAGACAAGCCTGGGAAATTTGCTCTGAGCATTATTGGTTTGTCACATTCCCTCACGATCACTGATTCAGATGATGCTGATGCTGGCACTTACACTGTTACTGTGGAAGACACTGAGCTGTCATGCTCGTCTTGTGTTAAGGTAGTAGGTAAGCAATCAAAATCATGTTCTCCTCTCTCTGTAGGATATTTGGGCTGTTTTAAAATTAGGAAAGCTTTTTCTCATAGTGTTACAATATAAATGGACAGATAAGATTTTTACAGCTATTAAAATCTTCTTGTAATACAAAATCTGTTAGTTTTATTTCTTGTATTTATGACTCATCTATTTGTAGTAAAAGTCTTCTAAGCTGTATTTTTATGCAACTTTTTGTCATGCAGAAGTGATAAGAGACTGGTTAGTAAAACCCATAAGAGACCAGCATGTGAAACCAAAAGGAACAGCTACTTTCACGTGTGACATTGTCAAGGATACACCAAATGTTAAATGGTTTAAAGGAGATGAGGAAATTTTTGCTGAACCAACTGACAAGACAGAAATCTTGAAAGAAGGAAATAAAATTTTCCTGAAAATCAAGAATGCTGGCCCTGCTGATATTGGGGAATATTCAGTGGAAGTTGAAGGTCGCAGATACCCAGCTAAACTGACCCTTGGCGGTAAGGAAGCTTTTATTTGTATTATATTTAATCACCTCATAGGCAAATGTTCAAAAACCTCTAAACAAACAAAAAAAGGTAACCTGAATTATTATAAAGCCTTATCAAAACTTGACCTAATTATATATGTGTTCATTTGTGCATTCTAGAACGTGAAGTTGAACTTCTGAAGCCATTAGAGGATGTTACAGTTTACGAGAAAGAAACAGCCAACTTTGACACAGAAATATCTGAGGATGATATTCCTGGTGAATGGAAGCTGAAAGGAGAGATCCTGAGACCCTCACCTGTAAGCATCCTTGAATTTTACAGCACAATTTATTTAAATTAAACACTGTGATCAGTTCCCTTGACTCTTTAAAGCAAGATCTTTGCAGGTCTGTCATTGCTACTGACTCCAGAACATAGACAGGCTAAGCATTATAGTGATTAAAAAACACTGGTTCTCGAAGTAAGAATTATATGCTGTAAAAGCTAGATTTTGAAGGGCTTCATTTTCTCAAAGCATTACAGCACATTATTTAGACAATAATAAAAATATCCTACATACATTGCTAGGAATGGTGCTGACATTCAAAGGAAGTGTAGAATGCTGAAGAAATATACTCCATCTTTTTATTATTGAGTAAAAGTGTTAACTTTCCTTGAAAAGCAATTCCAATCTTTCTAGCTGATTCTTTACTGTGTATAAAATATTTATAGAATCCCTTTATTAAAAATACCTAGCAGTAAGGCATTAGCATTGTATTTACCAAAGTCTGTCATCTCTCCAGACATGTGAAATCAAAGCTGAAGGAGGAAAACGCTTCCTAACTTTGCACAAAGTCAAGTTAGAGCAAGCTGGTGAAGTCCTTTACCAGGCACTTAATGCAGTTACTGCAGCTATCCTGACAGTGAAAGGTACGATGCACCATGGATTATGATATCAACTTAAACAGACTTCACATGGAGCACATTACAAATTATGTGTTCTGCTTTGCTTCCAGAAATTGAACTGGACTTTGCAGTGCCCCTAAAAGATGTTACTGTCCCTGAGAGGCGCCAAGCAAGGTTTGAATGTGTCCTTACCAGAGAAGCCAATGTTATATGGTCTAAGGGCACTGATATACTCAAGATTGGAGAAAAATTTGACATCATTGCAGATGGAAAGAAGCATATTCTTGTAATCAATGATTCTCAGTTTGATGATGAGGGAGAATACACTGCTGAAGTTGATGGTAAGAAGAGCACAGCAAGACTGTTTGTGGAAGGCAAGTATCTTCTTATGAACAAAACAATAAAAAATTAATAAAGGATGTATATTTTAGAACCACATTAACCTGTTTCTGATGTTATTTATGTGTCTACATTACAGGTGTGAGGCTGAAGTTCATCTCACCTCTACAGG
Organism: Cariama cristata; assembly: GCF_000690535.1. Taxonomy (NCBI): domain Eukaryota; kingdom Metazoa; phylum Chordata; class Aves; order Cariamiformes; family Cariamidae; genus Cariama; species Cariama cristata. The sequence goes on along the minus strand of NW_009607441.1, from coordinate 114,964 downwards.
ATCAAACAGTGAAAGAAGGGGAAACAGCTCATTTTCAATTTGAGCTTTCTCATGAAGACATGCCAGTGAAATGGTACAAAAATGACAAGAGACTCCACACAAGCAGAACAGTTTTTATTACTTCAGAAGGCAAAGTTCATAAACTAGAAATGAGAGAAGTAACACTTGATGATATCTCCGAAATAAAGGCCGTAGTCAAGAACTTGAACACACAAGCAAACCTCAAAGTCTTAGGTAATTACATAAATAGTTTAAAATATGCACACAACATGTATAAACATTTTTAATAAGTATAAAGTGACAAAATATTGATATTTTAGTAAATTTATATTACTAATTTACTGTTTCATATCCACTATGCCTTTTGTAGAGGCCGATCCATATTTCACTGTGAAATTACAAGACTACAGTGCTGTGGAAAAAGATGATATTACCCTGGAGTGTGAACTTAGCAAAGATGTGCCAGTAAAATGGTACAAAGATGGTGAAGAACTAGTAGCTTCCAACAGAATTTCCATAAAAACAGATGGCTTGCGCCGTATCTTGAAGATCAAGAAGGCTGCAGAGGGTGATAAGGGTGTTTATGAGTGTGACTGTGGAACTGACAAGACTAGTGCTAATGTCAGCGTTGAGCGTAAGTCACTGTGCCTTGGCTAAGGGAAAGTACTGAAACCTTTGTAAAACTGTAGACAGACAGACATTATCTAGAGTACAACACTGTCAGCCTGGGTTGGCAATTAAAGTGGATGACAAACACCAAAAATTGTACCTTTAGAAAACATACTGTTATGATGAATAGCTGAAACATCTAGATTTACAATTATTACGAGTATTTACAACAATATATCTTAAGATATATAAATGGGTGTTGTAAAGACAGTGATGATCTCTATGTCCACTTACAGTCAGGAAAAAAGGGAATTTAATTCACTGTAACAGATATCTGGGTTAATAATGAGGAAAAATATTCTTACTAAAAAACAACTAAACTTTCAGACATATTATTTAAGGAGATTGTAGACTTTTTAAAAAGAGGTTAGGTAAACATTTATCAGTGATAGCATTTGAATGCCCTAAAGAAAGGATAGGTGAGATCTTTTACAGTATTACATTTCTGTGATATAGAATGAATAAATAAACAGACATGAACTTTTGGGGTTTTTTTATTTTAGCTCGTTTAATTAAAGTGGAGCGCCCACTGTATGGAGTGGAAGTATTTGTTGGTGAAACAGCACGTTTTGAAATTGAAATTTCTGAGCCTGATGTCCATCCTATATGGAAGCTAAAGGGAGAAACCCTAACACCTTCACCTGTAAGGCTTCTTTTTTATATTTAGAGCATAATTTACACAAGAAAAAACATACATAATAATGTCTTCTGAGTGGTTTCTTAGAATATTCATATTGGGGGGG
>NW_009607441.1:110005-113521 GCF_000690535.1 Cariama cristata | reverse complement strand
GGGGCGGGGGGCTGTGTTTCTTTATCACCAGGACTGTGAAATCATTGAAGATGGGAAGAAGCATACTCTTGTCCTTCATAACTGCAAACTTGATATGACTGGAGAAGTGTCTTTCCAAGCTGCTAATGCTAAAAGTGCTGCTAATCTGAAAGTGAAAGGTACAGTCTGCACTTTGCCAACATTTCCACATGTATCTCATGGCATTAGAACGAATCTAGCAGCAGAACAGTCTATATGAACCTATCACTGAACTGAAAGTGTTCTTCTTTGATTTCAGAATTGCCTCTCATCTTTATCACTCCACTAAGCGATGTGAAGGTCTTCGAGAAGGATGAAGCCAAGTTTGAATGTGAGGTGTCCAGAGAACCCAAAACTTTCCGCTGGTTGAAAGGAACACAAGAGATCACTCCTGATGAAAGATTTGAAATTACTTCAGTTGGAACAAAGCATACTCTGATTATTAAATCTGTGGCCTTTGAAGATGAAGCTAAATACATGTTTGAAGCTGAGGATAAGAGAACAAGTGCCAAGCTAATTATTGAAGGTTTGTCTGACTTTGCCTTTCTAGGAAAGATTTGCACCATAATCCTTGAGTAGTTTCTATTGATAACATTATTGTTAATGAAATATTATGTTGTTACAGGTATCCGCCTGAAATTCATTACTCCTCTCAAGGACATAACAAAAAAGGAGCGAGAAACTGCAGTGTTCACTGTGGAACTCTCCCATGAAAATATCCCTGTTGTCTGGTTCAAGAATGACCAGCGATTACACACCAGCAAAGTGGTTTCAATGACAGATGATGGCAAATTCCATACACTCACAATCAAAGATCTTACTATTGATGATACTTCTCAGATTAGAGTGGAAGCTATGGACAAATCCTCAGAAGCTAAACTCACTGTTCTTGGTAAGAATACACAAAAGAATTTACATGACGCATATTATCAGAAGAGTGTTGTTAATGAAAAATGGTGATCAGAAGGTCTTGGGGTTGATTTTGGTTTGCTTTGGTGGGATTTTTTTTGTTGTTTGGCCTAAATCTACATTATGATTTTTGACAATTTTACAATTTGTTTGTCTTCTTTGGGTCTCCATTTCCCCATTCACAAAAGATAATTAAAATAACTTTAAAATTTCATTCAGCTGTTGCAAAATTAACTATTAGATACTTAAACAGTGCTCTGAAACTTCTAGAGCACCAAAACAATGTTGTCAGTAACATTAATAATACACTGAATTGTTTCTTAGGTATTTGTTGTTTTCTCTTTTTGCAACAGAACTGTGTAATATTTATAAGGACTATATTTAATTCTTCTTGTGGGGCACAAACAAGAAATGTATTTTATGGTAAGAACTAATTGTCCTTTCTGAAAGACTAAAACTTCAGACTGAAACATATCTTAACTTTTGCTTGCAGAGGGAGACCCTTACTTCACTGGGAAGCTGCAGGATTACACTGCTGTAGAGAAAGATGAAGTAATCTTACAATGTGAAATCAGCAAAGCAGATGCCCCAGTGAAATGGATGAAGGATGGTAAACCAATTACTCCATCAAAGAATGTTGTTATTAAGGCTGATGGTAAAAAGAGAATCCTTATCCTCAAGAAAGCTTTGAAGAGAGACATTGGACAGTACACTTGTGACTGTGGTACTGATCAAACCTCTGCTAAACTCAATATTGAAGGTATGGTTATTTTACTGGACTGCTCTGTAGTAGAAATATTTCAGGGTTTGTTAGAGACTGAGGGAATCAATCACTTTTTTTCCTCCCCCCCCCCTCCAGACCGGGATATTGAGATTATACGTCCACTATACAGTGTGGAAGTGATTGAGACAGAGACTGCCCGTTTTGATATTGAAATCTCTGAGGAAGGTGTCCATGGCAATTGGAAGCTAAAAGGAGAACCCCTGACTGAATCAGCTGTAAGCAAATATTTCAGGATGTTTCTTACGTGTGTCTCAATAATTTGCAGGGAGATAGGATGTGAGGGAGAAGGTGGCTGCAGAAATTAAGTGAAATCTCTTTCTGCTTTCAATAACGGTCATTATATTAAAAATACTGATTTTCATTAATAACTTTTAAAATCTAGTATAAACCTAATCCAAAATATTATATAAAATAGCTAAATAATAAATGATTTTACATAAATAAGTACATTCTATATTGCTAGTCCTTAACAATCTTCTATCCAAAATGCAAAGACCTCCTGGAATTCACTTAAACATAATGGCATGTAAAAATACAAACTTTGGATTATCTACATTTACCTTTGGGTTTTGAGTTATGTTTGGTATAAACAGATGTAGATCACATTTTCAAACTCTTTTCCATTACTATGAAGCTAAAATTGGTTTTAAATGGTATAGGGCTAAATCAAATGTTCTTAATTCCTTGCTAGAAGGATCTGGAAAATTAAGAAACAATACAATCACGACTGGCATTAATCTGGCAACTCTTTGATGTAACAGTACCAATGTGAATAATACACAAAGATCAGAAGTTCTATGAAAATCATTGTCTGGATAAGAGAAAAAGACCCTTCTCAAGGAGAGGTCACAGCACAAGCTTAGTGATTTCTAGTTCTCTTAGGCTCTGACGGGTCTAAATATGGATATATTGGCTAGTCAATCTGCACATACCATTCACGAACATGAATGTGTTGCCTCTTACCCTTTCTTTTTAAGAGGAAGGAGAGTGTATTAGGAAGAGACTTTGAAAGGAAAGGGCTATGAATGAAAATTTATAAGGTGTATTGCAGGCGGCAGTGGGCCTAAGTGTTGTGAATGGAGGAAGAGATGACAAATGCACAGTATGAGGAGAAGTAGGGGCTTTTGTGGTGAGGAGCACAAAAAAGATACCAAAAAAATTGTTTCACTTCTCTTTTTGCAGGAATGTGAAATCAAGGAGGAAGGCAAAAAGCACTTCCTTACACTGTACAACGTACGCTTAGATCAAGCTGGTGGAGTAGATTTCCAAGCAGCAAATGCCAAATCCGGTGCTCACCTTCGAGTGAAACGTAAATGTCTTCTAAACTTAATTAATTAAGTGAAAACAACCTACTCATTGCCTCTTTGGAACTGATGGGCAGATCTCTATACTATGTTAAACCCACAGCAGTTCTTTCCAGAACAGCAAGTCAAGGATTAATTACTCAAGCCATCTTAATTTTTTAGTTAAGGAATGTCCTGTATGTTTTTTAACCTTGTATACAGTTTATTCATATAGGAGAAGTATAAATAGGGAGATGGCCTTGAAGGCTGCTTCATGGTCTGGCATCATATGTTGTTATGAAAACAAAGTATTACAAGCAAAGGCTTTACTGCATTAAAGTATCATGTTAACCTGACAGCATGGGATCACAGTGATATCTGGGGATAGGGTTAAGAGCTTGATGGACAGGGACAGACCACATGGTTGAAGACCACTTGTTGCCTACTCCAATCCTAGCCCTCGCTATTTTGGAAAACACATGCCTTATCTAGCAAGAGGCATGCAAGGCTTGGCAGGGAGGC
>NW_009607441.1:104878-109974 GCF_000690535.1 Cariama cristata | reverse complement strand
CCTGCTGACCTTGTTCAATTTAAAGAAACATGCTCCGTAAATAGGAAATTTTAGGTGACCAGCCCTCCCCCTAAAACCCCAGGGTGGCCTCTTCTATTTAGGGAATTTAAAGAGCAGCATTGTGATGTCTATCTCTCTTGAAGGAAGCCACCATGGAGATTAATACATAAGCGCAGCAGCTCTTTCTTGGGTAGAAGTGACTAATCTGAAAATTATGTCTTCTGCTTACCAAGCTCGAGTAATTGGCTTGCTGAGACCTCTCAAGGATGTAACAGTGACAGCCGGGGAATCAGCAACCTTCGATTGCGAACTCTCTTATGAGGGAATCCCAGTAGAGTGGTTCCTGCAAGGCAAGAAACTGGAGCCCAGTGATAAGGTAAAGAAATCAAACTTTATTTTTCCTCATGTTTCCTCCTCCTTCCTCTCTTTCAGCTCTCTTCCCCTTCTTTATTTCTCATTTACTCTCTGCCAATAGAAGCACTAAGGCACAGCAATACAGTAGTGCTGCTGTACCAAATCGTAAATGCTCACTAAATCAGATGTAGCATTTTTTTTCCCCAGAAATTTCAGTATTCTGGAATACTACACATATTTATCATACGAAGGGAAACTAAGGTTCCAAAATATCAATCATTACAACAGTGATTTTGTGCCTGGTTCTGTTGGAGACTCAGTCTCGTGGGTACTGAATGGTTTTTGCTCAGGTGAATTGTAGTTACAGTGAGAGAGTTTTGAAAAGGTGCTATCAGGAAATGCTTTTTTTCTCCTGACTGCTGAGTTGCAGTCTAATTCTGCATATAAGGGGATTAAGAGGATTCAAATTCCATTTCAGGCATTTGTTCTGGCTCCCCAGATAACTTTCTGGGCAGATTTGCTTGTCAAGCACTTCTCACTAGCTATTTTTAACCCTTCATCAAGTGCTGGCTCTGAACTCTGAGATCTGAGCAGCCTGGAATGCAGGCAGTTTAATATTTGAAGTTAATAGTAGGGGAAATGCATAAAGAAACATAAAGAAATACATTAAGAAACATAAAATCTGGATGGATATCACTGGTTTTAAGACTTCTTTTTAATATACTAGACCTAAGAGAAATAATGCAAATGAAAATACAAATCGGAAACCTCAGGCAAAGCAAACTTTCAAGGCATTACGTGATCCATCAAAGTTTCAGAACCTGTAATAATACTGCTCATAATCCTTTGGTACAGAATTTTTTTCTTTTAAAAACAATTTTTAACATATTATTTTCAAGTTTTACTAGATCTTTCTGAGTTTCATCGAATTTGCCTAAATAAAAACTGTTTCATGAAAAGAACAGACTATAGAAATGCAATAAGAAAAACTGATCATGGTGATAGGCAACCCTATTATAGTATTTAAGAACAGAAAAACAAAACTGAAACTCAGCAGACAAGACATATAATAAACCAAGGTAATCACTTCTGAGTCTAGGAAGAAAAATGTGGAAAGCTATTGATCCATGCAGTGGCTTGATAGTTATTACTGCCTGGCAAGAAGAACACTGTATGTTCAATATTCTGTATGTTGGAACGTTATTTTGTTCTCATGTGTCTAGGCTATCATTTTAACTACATGAAACAAATATCCAGATTTTCATTCAGTTTACATATACAGTCAAAACTGTCATTTGACTTGTTTAAATTTTATCCAGAAGAAATTCAGAGTAAACCTTGTATTTACTTGATACATTGCTTTCTGGCCAATTAAAATAGCCTCTTGAAACACTTTTACTACTATCTTCAAGAATCAATCTAATTGTACAAGTGTTTCATTCAGCTGTATTTAATTCAAACCATTATTTTACCTCTGTGGCTGGCATTCAGCCGTACACATATAACCTTTATTGAAGTGGCTTCTTTCTTTATCTTTACTGCTTACCTGGGTCAAATATATATTTGGCTTCATCTCAAAGTCTTTCAGATGAGCACTCACTAGAGCTAGTTTTCAGGGACACAATGACCATTTGGGAGGAAGAACAGCCTCTTAGTTCCTTTCTTCCTTCTGAAGAAAAAGGGACTTCCTTCTTGAAAGTAACTTTTGTCTTTTATGCTTCTTCCTTAGCAGAAGCTTGCTTTTCCCCTTTATTTTTATAAATCAGCATCTACTACTTGATCATGTACTTCTCTGAAAATAAATAAAGTGAATTCTTCAAGAGCTATGTTAAAATTCACTGCATGAATGAGTTGCAGCTCTCTTAATGACTGAAATGCAGGATGTATTCTTGAATTCCTCAGGTCCACTCCTAGAGAAAAGGGATGTTTGTGTAGGAGTAGCCCAATTCAAACTCATGATTGCAAAGTAGTTTCAGCAATAGATCAATATAGAAATTATTTTTTAGGCAGAATTTTTTACCAAAATTTAATAACAGAAAGTCAAATTGGCATTTACAGAAGAGTATATGAGGGGGTGTCAAACCTCTCTATATCTCTCTGAAAGTTTTTGCTTTAGATGTAGCCGAGAGTAATACCAACTTTTTCCTTATTTTGGTTACTTATTTTCTTTAAAATTTACTTATTTGGGTATTTATTAGTGCCAAAATAAGCATGGTCTCAAGTCAGCTTCATTTTGAACTCCAATAGTAAACTCAGATTTTCTAATACAAGGACAAAAATACCTTATAATATGGGGAAACTTAAAATTGTACTTTCTTGTACGTGAAAGGGCAAAACAGAAATGATTCTCAAAATCCTCAAAGCATCTGTGTCTTGAGCTATATCTAGTAGATACAGAAGGAAATTATCAAAATTTCATATAAAAATAAACAACCAAACTCCACAAATAACAATAAATAGCAATGCTATTTCATTGAGTATTTCTTAAATATTTGTTGTAGATACTCACAAAGGGTTTTTTATGTACTTTTTAAGGTCGTGACACGTGCTGAAGGGAGAGTTCATACACTTATTCTTAGAGATGTCAAGTTAACAGATGCAGGAGAGGTATCACTGACAGCAAAAGATTTCAGAACTCAAGCAAATCTTTTTGTGAAAGGTAAGTCAGTCATTTTATTTATACCATAGTCAGTGTTAATGGTCCATTCATGATTCATCCTGGAATAGGATGATAACATACATCATATATCAAATTAGTAGGATCATACATTCAATATTGGATTGGTAGAAAACTTTCTTGATTAAAAATAGCCACTTACTTAAAATCTTTGTGCTTCACAGAAGAGCTGAAGAAAGGGGGAAATATTGGAAATGTGTCAGACATGGGAGATTAATCAGTTAGTTAGGATTTCCAGGGCTTTATTGCAGACTTGAACTTTCAGTTGGCCTGAATATGATTCACTGGCCTTTATGGCTCCTGATGGCTTTTTTTCTGTTCTTTGGGGTATCCAGAAATATATGACAGCACAACTACACCATCAGTCGAGTGACATAACATTGACTGTATACCCACTTGCACTACTTACAAGCTACATATGGCTAAGAAGTCAAAAGACTGCACATACATCTAACTAATCTAGTAATTCAAGGAAAAAATTTAAAAATCATTCCTTAAGTTCAGAGTATAACTTCAGAGTCATTGATCACATGGGTATAGTTCAGCTAAAGAAACTGAGTTGCAAGGCTTTGTGATGATTTGTAAGTAAATACTCCATGGTCAAAGATATCATTCAGTCTAATCTTACAGTAGGCTGAAAATGAGGAAAATAGCTGAATTAACTGAACATGTCTCAGAATTAAAAATAATAATTAAAAAAACCCACAAGCCTTCAGCAGAGGCATCTGAGAACCTTTTTGATTATTCAGTCAAGGACAATTAGTAAACAGTATGGGACAGTTCTGTACTAGCAGAAGGCTGGCTATAATGTAAATCTTTTCTATCAAAAATCTGTTTCTTTTAGAACCCCCAGTTGAATTTACTAAACCACTTGAGGACCAGACTGTTGAAGAGGAGGCCACTGCAATACTGGAATGTGAAGTTTCCAGGGAAAATGCAAAAGTTAAATGGTTCAAAAATGGAGAAGAAATTCACAAAACAAAGAAGTATGATATAATTTCTGATGGCAGGGTCAGAAAACTCATTATCCATGGCTGCACGCTGGATGATGCAAAAACATATACCTGTGATGCTAAGGATTTTAAGACATCATGTTTTCTCAATGTAGAACGTGAGTCATTTACAATTTTCTACAAAATGTTCAAGTGCTATAAATGCTATGTACTAGTCCCCATGACAGCCAATAATATCATGTCAGCAATTTATTCTTCTCTATTGGAGATGTTCCTCTACTAAAAATTTTCTTTTCTCTTACAGCTATTCGTGTTGAATTCCTGAAACCCCTAACTGACCTTGAAGTTAAAGAAAAAGCATCTGCTCGATTTGAATGTGAAATTTCGCGTCCAGGTGTCAAGGTCAATCATAATATTTTTTTAATCTGAGTAACTCCTTCAACTAGAGGGGTTTTTTTAAATCGACAACTTTATTATGTTGTTACAAAAGAACACACAACTTAAATCTATTATGAGTATGTTAATATTAATAACCATGTTTATTTGTCCTAAAACAGGTTAAGTGGTTTAAGGATGGCATTGAAATTAGAAAAGGCAAAAAGTATGACATAATTTCCAAAGGTGCAGAACACATTCTTGTTGTCAGTAAATGTGTCTTCGATGATGAAGCTGAATATGCCTGTGAAGCAAAAACAGCTCGAACTTCAGGCCTACTTACGGTGATAGGTAAACACAATGTTTTAGAATCTAATCTAGGAACAAGAAAAAAAGGGTTTTTTTGACAAAGGTTTTAATCATCTTTCAAAATTCTTGTTGCAGAGGAAGAGGCTGTTTTCACAAAAAATCTTCCTGACCTTGAAGTAAATGAAAATGATACTGTAAAATTGATCTGTGAAGTTTCAAAGCCTAATGCTGAAGTTAATTGGTTTAAAGGAGATGAGGAGGTGCCTGATGGTGGTAGATTTGAACACATTTCTGATGGCCGAAAGAGAATTCTTCTCATACATAACGCTCATCCTGAAGATGCTGGCAAATATACTTGCAAGCTCCCAAGCTCTAGTACAACAGGAAAACTTACTGTACATGGTAAGAGAGTTACTTTGGTGGCCTTG
>NW_009607441.1:88891-104863 GCF_000690535.1 Cariama cristata | reverse complement strand
GGGGGGGGGGGGGGATCAAAAAATCAGTAAGAACACACAACTTGGTTTATTCTCTTCATAAGTAAAAAATAAAATAAAATCATATATATCTACAAAAATGTTTTCTTTCAGAACTTGCAGCAGAATTTCTTACCAGACCACAAAATCTTGAGGTGCTTGAAGGAGACAAAGCTGAATTTGTCTGTTCAGTATCCAAAGAGGCAATTACAGTACAGTGGCTGAGGGGTGACACAGTCCTGGAGCCTGGTGATAAGTACAGCATCATTTCAGATGGCAAAAAGAGGACACTTGTAGTTAAAGACTCTATTCTAGGAGATGCAGGAAAGTACACTGTCATGGTTGGTGAAGCTAAAGCTACAGCGCGCTTAACAGTGATTGGTAAGCTTCAATTTAATAATGTGCAGGCACATATTTTGTTGCATTCCTTATACTACATGATGTTCTATTTCTTCTATTTTCTCAATTTCAGAAAAACTCAGGATTATAACTCCCCTTAAGGACCAAGAAGCTAATGAGGGTCAAGAAATTATCTTCAACTGTGAAGTCAATAAAGAAGGTGCCAAAGAGAAATGGTACAAAAATGATGAGGCAATATTTGATAGTGCAAAATACATTATTGTCCAGAAGAATTTAGTTTACACCCTCAGAATCAGAGATGCACAGTTGAAAGATCAAGCTACCTATAGCATATCACTGTCAAACCAGAGAGGTGAACATGTCAAAAGTTCTGCTGCCTTAACAGTATTAGGTAAATAACTTGCACTGTATTAAAATTATTTCATCATCTTACATTCAATTTCACATCAGGATCATGAGAATGTAAATTAATGAGTTCGGCTTTTTGGTCTTAACAGAGGAGGATCTCAGAATTGTTGAGCCCCTTGAAGACATTGAGACCATGGAAAAGAAAACTGTCACATTCTGGTGCAAAGTCAATCGCCTTAATGCAACCCTCAAATGGACAAAGAATGGTGAAGAGATCAAATTCAACAAGCGCATTTTGTACAAAATTGATAAGTACAAACACTCACTTATCATTAAAGACTGTGGGTTTATAGATGAGGGTGAATACACTGTTACTGCTGGACAAGACAAATCAGCTGCAGAACTTCTCATCACAGAAGCACCAGCAGACTTCATTGAACATCTTCGGGACCAGACTGTCACTGAATTTGATGATGCTGTCTTTACATGCCAGCTTTCCAAAGAGAAAGCCAGTGTAAGATGGTACAGAAATGGGAGAGAAATCAAAGAAGGCAAAAAGTATGTACCTCTTATTATGCTTGTTAATATGCTAAACGTGCTTGGTTTACTTTATTGCTTTGTCTGAAAACTAAAATACTGCTTACATTTCTCCCCCATAAAGATACCAGTTTGAAAAGGATGGAAATCTGCACAGATTAATCATAAAAGACTGTAGACTAGATGATGAGTGTGAATATTCCTGTGGAGTGGATGACAGGAAATCTAGGGCAAGACTTTTTGTTGAAGGTATGTGTAAAATTGAATAGGATTTATTTCTTCCTTATTCAGTAATAATAGAAACAATACAGAAATAATACCAAATGAATTAACATTTATTTCAGAAATCCCTGTTGAGATCATCCGACCACCACAAGATATTTATGAAGCTCCTGGTGCAGATGTCATCTTCATGGCTGAGTTAAACAAAGATGGTGTGGAGGTCAAGTGGTTGAGAAACAACATGATTATCGTCCAAGGTGACAAACATCAGATGATGAGTGAAGGAAAGGTCCACAGGCTGCAAGTGTGCGAGATAAAGCCCCGTGACCAAGGGGAATACAGATTTATTGCCAAAGATAAGGAAGCTAGAGCTAAACTTGAATTAGCTGGTAAGTTACTTGCTTTGTGTTTCTTTTACAGAATCTTAGATTAGTGAATTAACTATTCAACTAAATTTATTTTTGTTCTTTCAAAGGGTTGAATTAAAATGAATACACAATCAGGCCGAGACAAGCACAAGTCTGTTAAACTGTACAAATTATAACTCAGGCAACAAACATTTTTTGTCATACCACGCTGATCCAACTGTTGAGGAAAATGTAGGTCACTTTTCAGTGTCTGTACCAAAGCATGAATTGAGCTTAAAAGAGACAGAATCTTTTCATTAGGTCACTGCAGATCTAAAACATGAACATTATTTGGCCAACTCATTTCAGTCATATAAGACATTTAATTCCTAATTCATCTTATTTTACAGGATCAGACCAATAAAATACATTAAATTAATGCTCAAAAAGCAACTCTCTCTTCCCTGATTTTATAGGACACAGTACATATCAGCCAGCCTGAGTTTATTTCTCTGGAGCAATCCAATGAGTATATGAAGGATTTGCTCAGAATTCACACAACTGCTTTTACTTTTCTATGTTAGCTTCTTTGCCAACTACACAAATATATAATTTTTTATTTATATGTAAGTACTTACTTGTCACATTGATCTTCTTTAGCTGCACCTAGAATCAAGACTGGTGATCAAAACCTTGTGGTTGATGTTGGAAAGCCTTTAACTATGACTGTTCCATATGATGCCTATCCAAGAGCAGAGGCTGAGTGGTTGAAAGGGGAGGAAAGTCTGCCTACAGCAACTGTTGATACAACGACTGACTGCACTACCTTCAAAATTTATGAAGCAAAGAAATCAGATAAGGGAAGGTACAAAGTCATACTTCGAAACAAACATGGCCAGGCAGAAGCATTCATCAATGTAAATGTCATTGGTAAGTACTCCTATTGTTAAAACCTTGCTTACATTTCATAGAATCACAGAATGGTTTGGTTGGAAGAAGCTTTAAAGATCATCTCATTACAACTCCTCTGCCGTGGGCAGGGACACCTTCCACTAGACCAGGCTGCTCAAAGCCTCATCCAACCTGGCCTTTATTTAAGCCAGGAAAAAAAAATAAAATGAAATGCCCTAAAATATTGTCATATCTTTGTTAGATGTTCCAGGTCCAGTTAGAAACTTGGAAGTCACTGAAACTTATGATGGTGAAGTTGGCCTCGCCTGGCAAGAACCAGAAAGTGATGGTGGAAGTAAAATAATAGGCTATGTCATTGAAAGACGTGATGTCAAGCGTAAGACCTGGATTATGGTCACTGATCGTGCTGAAAATTGTGAATACACTGTTACTGGACTTCAAAAAGGAGGAGTTGAGTACCTTTTCCGTGTTAGTGCACGGAACAGAGTGGGCACTGGTGAACCAGTGGAAACAGAGAGACCTGTGGAAGCCAAGAGCAAATTTGGTGAGCAGAAGTTATCAAAACTCAGTGTTTGATGACAGTAGAAGAAAATCAGTACAAACCTTAACAATAGGTAAAAAACACTTACCTTGTTTTTTCTTTTTCTCCCTAAAATAAAATGTAGATGTTCCTGGTCCTCCTCAAAATGTAGATGTTACAGATGTGAACAGGTTTGGAGCTACACTTACCTGGGAACCACCTGAGTATGATGGAGGATCTCCAATTACTGGCTATGTTATTGAACTGCGTAACAGAGCTTCCATCAAGTGGGAGCCAACTATGACCACTGGAGCTGATGAACTGTCAGCTGTCCTGACTGATGTTGTGGAAAATGAAGAATATTTCTTCAGAGTAAGAGCTCAAAACATGGTTGGAGTTGGCAAACCAAGTCCTGCTACGCGTGCAGTAAAAATTACAGACCCAATCAGTAAGTATGCAAGTACTGATTGTGATTGCATTATAAGACAGGGACATTTTGGTTGTTTATATATTATGTGTGTAGGAAAGCTCAATTGAGAAACACGTGTGCTGCAAATGCCATGTACAGTTAGATTTGTCCTACTTTTGTCCTTCAAACATAGCAGGAGTACCTTACTACAATTTGGTTCAGTAAGAACTCCAAATATTTTTACTCTGAAATTAGGATCCAACATCAATTTAAAAAGCTACTTTAGAAAAAGCTATGCAAAGGCTTTAAAAAGAGTACTTTAAGATATAGGCAGCTGATAAGCAGAACTCTATTCCTTTATCAGTTGCGAAAATGTAATTCTCTCAAATTATTTTCAGAGAGACCAAGTCCTCCCATTAACCTTGATCATTCACACCAGACTAAGTCATCAGTGCAGCTCACATGGGAACCTCCTCTCAAAGATGGAGGAAGTCCAGTCTTAGGCTATATTGTTGAAAGGCAAGAAGAAGGAACAGACAAGTGGATTCGTTGTAACCCAAAACTAGTACCTGCTCTTACTTTTAAGGTAAGATGTTCCGTTCATCAGCAAAGTACTCAAAATGTGTAGATCATCTTTAATATGAGTTACTAAATGATTATTTGTGCTTTTTAGGTAACTGGATTGAAACCAGGATCCAGTTATTACTACAGAGTGTCAGCAGAAAATGCAGCTGGTGTGTCTGACCCAGCAGAGGCTATTGGGCCATTAACTGCAGATGATACTTTTGGTAAGCCATATGCTGTTTATTAAAGATAATTAATCAGATAAGACACACAATTAAAGTGCATCTCGTGGGTAGTTTCTGTGTTTTTCACCAGATAACTGATGCCAACTAGTAGAAAAAGCCTTAGACCTTTGAGATTCTGAGCTATTTCTCCTCCGTTATGAATTCTGCAGATAACTAGCTATACTATTAGGTAGAGACCTATTAGGTTGCCTGAAGAGCAAGGCATGACCTTTTGTCTCCTGACCTAGCTTAGTGGAAGGTGGGAGGTAACAGAAGGAGAGAAAGGCAGAGAAGACCCAAAAAAATTGAAAAAATACAAGGTTTTTATATTAAAGGGAAAATTAGATCTCCTACTTGATAATGTTAAGCTGCCCTGTCATCTCACATATTTCTAAAATATGTTTAACCAGGAGAGGCAGGGAGTGATAAACCACTGCTAGACCTAGACAACTCCATCCTGCAGGCTGATAGAGTCAGAATCAGCTTCTCAATACAGCTACCATTAGCCATATTCAGAACATCTGAAAATATTTCACCGAATCCATTTTCCACTTTTTCCAGTTGGACCTACAATGGACCTAAGTGCATTTAAAGATGGGCTGGAAGTTATTGTTCCAGAGCCAATCAAGATCCGTGTTCCTATCACTGGCTACCCTGTGCCAACTGCCACATGGTCTTTTGGTGAACAAGTCTTAGAAGAGGGTGATCGTGTAACAATGAAGACCACTGCCTCCTTTGCAGAACTTGTAATTACTCCAAGTCAACGTCCAGACAAGGGAATTTATTCCTTAACATTAGAAAACCCTGTGTCATCTGTTTCAGGAGAAATTAATGTTAATGTCATTGGTAAGCAGACATGTATATATTCCAGCTATAACGTTCCATATTTGTCTTGCTAAAAATCTAATTAGGTTAATAATGTGAAATCACACAACTTTCAGTAAAACGAGCATTTTAAAATATACCTAAAAACTAGAAATCCATCCTCAAAAAAAACTCTTTTCTGATTTCCAATATCCAACTTTTCTGTTTAAAGAAGAATCACTAAGAAGAGTAAGTCTTCTGGCAGATAAATTACATAGAGACCATCTGTCAAACTCTGATTACAAAATAATTAATGCAATTTCTGTGATTTTTAGCTCGTCCAAGTGCACCAAGAGAACTTAAAGTTTTAGACATAATCAAGAACACAGTACAGCTGTCATGGGAACCTCCAGAAGATGATGGTGGAAGTCCAGTTACTGGCTATATAATTGAAAAACGTGAAGTAAGCCGGAAAACATGGAACAAAGTAAGTTCATTCTTTCTGATTTCAATTTCTAATTGCTACATTGTTTCCACATGTGCTACTGAATTTTGTGTCTTATTTTGGTAATTGCTCTTTGGAAATAAATTTTAGAAACACATTGGAGCCTTCTTTCTCTTTAGGTTATGGATCATATTGTTGACCAAGAGTTCACTGTACCTGACCTCATCCAAGGAAAAGAATATTTATTTAGAGTTTCTGCATGCAATAAATGTGGCCCAGGAGAACCTGCATATATTGATGAACCTGTAAATATGTCAGCACCAGCAAGTGAGTGAATTGTTTTTGTTTCTGAAATCCTGCTGATTTTCTTCAAATAAGACGTAAAAAAATGTCTTCCTTAGACTGGTTTCTAAGACCCCATATGTTTTTCATTTTTAATAGCGGTGCCTGATCCACCAGAGAATGTTAAATGGAGAAATCCAACATCAAAAGGAATCTTCCTAACATGGGAGCCTCCCAAATACGATGGTGGTGCCCGCATTAAGGGTTATCTGGTGGAAAAATCCCAACGTGGCACAGACAAGTGGGAGACATGCGGGGAGCCTGTTGTTGAAACAAAGTAAGTAAATTAACATCAGAAGGTATATCCTTTCAACTAACTGTGCCATCCTCACCACTTTAAATATCTGGATTTTTTTTTTTTAACAAACAGAATGGAAGTAACAAAACTCAAGGAAGGAGAGTGGTATGCATATCGTGTTAAGGCTTTGAACAGAATAGGAGCTAGCAAGCCAAGTAGGCCAACAGATGATATTCAGGCCATTGATGCAAAAGGTATTTACTTCAATCACTGAATTACAATAGATGCTTTATTTTTACCAGTGTCTGAAATACTGTTTCTATAACAATGTTTTTGTTCTCTCCTAAATCAGAGGCTCCAGAAATTTTCTTAGATGTGAAGCTTCTTGCTGGACTTACTGTGAAAGCTGGAACTAAAATTGAGTTGCCAGCTAAAGTAACTGGAAAGCCTGAGCCCCAGATTACTTGGACCAAGGCTGACAAAATTTTGAGACCTGATGACAGAATCACCATTGAAACCAAACCTGGTCATTCTACAGTCACTATTACAGATAGCAAGAGGAGCGACAGTGGAACCTATATTATAGAAGCTGTAAATTCCAGTGGACGTGCTACTGCTGTTGTTGAAGTTAATGTTCTTGGTAAGCATGAATTTTATGTTGTTTCTAAAAATCATTAGTAATGTACTGAAGTATGCAAGCAGAAGATTAACATTCACATCTTGTCCTGTACAGATAAACCTGGTCCACCAGCTGCATTTGATGTATCAGAAATCACAAATGAATCCTGCCTTCTGACATGGAATCCTCCACGAGATGATGGGGGTTCTAAAGTTACCAACTATGTTCTTGAGAAAAGAGCTACAGACAGTGAAATATGGCACAAGTTGTCATCAACTATTAAGGATACAAAATTCAGAGCTACCAATTTAACTCCTCATAAAGAATATGTGTTCCGAGTCAGTGCTGAGAACATGTATGGTATTGGGGAGCCAGCACAGTGTAACCCCATCATTGCAAAATATTCATTTGGTTAGTTAATTAAATTAATGTTAGATTTTTACAATATTTTAACAGGTGAAAAAAAACATATATGTGATGATTTTGGGTTTTGTTTTTTTAAATTTGTTAATTTATACAGATCCACCAGGCCCTCCAACAGGTCTCAAACCTACAGAGATCACTAAAGACTCAGTCACCTTAACATGGAATGAACCAGATGAAGATGGTGGCAGCCCCATAACTGGTTACTGGGTTGAAAGATATGATCCTGAGCAGGACAAATGGAAAAAATGCAATAAAATGCCAGTGAAAGATACAACATTCAAGTAAGACTGTAGTCAGTTTAGTCTGAAGTATGTCACAGAGACATAAAGATGTAACAGTAGCCTTTCAAACAAGTTTTACGTTGTTCTTACTCTTTTTTTTCCTTGCTTCTGTGAGTTTAGATCCAACATCTGGTGACATGCTTTTTTTCATAATTAGTTTTAAAGAAGAATGTCTTTACAAAAGAGTGAATCATCTCTTCTTTTTTTTTTTTAAAATGTTATCCTTAATAATTTCTGTGCTATGTGCTTGTTCATAAGACCTTCTAAAATAGCAGACGTAGGCATTTCAAGTATCAATTTGCCAAAACTGTTCGGTTTTTTTCTCCTGATACTTGTATTAACTAATAACCATGCAACATGTAAAAATGCAAGATGGCTCTCAAAACATAGGTTTCTCTGTCATGGTGCACCATTTTACTGTTGACAATATACCTATTTTAAATATTCACCATTTCATAAAACATCATTAGCATTAATTTGTGTATTTTCAGATTTTCCAAGTAAACTGTAGTGTGAAGAGTAGAGAGAATAGTATTTTAGGCACGGTGTAGATTTGGGTTAATAATACTTGATTTTTGTTTTCAGAGTTAAAGGTCTTACAAATAAGAAGAAATATAAGTTCCGTGTCTTGGCAGAGAATCTTGCAGGACCTGGAAAACCAAGCAAGGAAACAGAGCCAATCTTAGTGAAAGACCCAATTGGTATAATAAACACATTTTTGATGGTTTAATTTAATAACAAAAGAAAATTCTTTGTTTTCCATCATGTAATTAATATTGCACTCCTGTCTAGATCCACCGTGGCCTCCTGGAAAGCCAACTGTGAAAGATGTTGGCAAGACATCATTGTTCCTGAACTGGACAAAGCCAGAACATGATGGAGGGGCAAAGATCGAATCTTACGTCATTGAACTACTAAAGACTGGAACAGACGAGTGGGTGAGAGTGGCTGAAGGAGTTCCCACAACTGAACACTTCCTCAAAGGGCTTATGGAGAAACAAGAATACTCATTCCGTGTAAGAGCTGTGAACAAGGCCGGTGAGAGTGAGCCGAGTGAACCCAGTGATCCTGTGCTGTGCAAGGAGAGGCTCTGTGAGTATTGTTTCAGAACATGCTGCTACTGCAAATACACTGTCTCTGTCTTTAGAAAAGCCCCATGTCTGCCTGTCTCTGCAGGTACCAAGTGAAGCCTTGGAAGGCTTATGAAATATTAGAATTTGCCCTGCTCCAGCTAAGAAAACACAAAGTTTTAATATTTTTGGTGTATTCCATGTCTTCCAAGATCTTTGATGGGAAATACACTAACCTGTTTTACCTTCTTTTTCTATTTTACAGATCCTCCTTCACCACCTCGGTGGCTTGAAGTTATTAATATTACTAAAAACACAGCAGATCTTAAATGGACAGTACCAGAAAAAGATGGGGGTTCCCCAATTACCAACTACATTGTTGAAAAGAGAGATGTAAGGAGAAAAGGCTGGCAGACAGTTGATACGACAGTGAAAGATACCAAGTACACAGTGAGCCCACTGACTGAAGGCTCATTGTATGTGTTCCGTGTGGCTGCTGAAAATGCCATTGGACAGAGTGACTATTGTGAAGTTGAAGATTCAGTGCTTGCTAAAGATACTTTCAGTAAGTTTCAGATTTGCTCACTGAGTGATCAGTAGAAACAGCTCATGTATAATGGATTCCTGTTCTTCTAATGCATTTTTTTTTTTCTTTAGCAACCCCTGGGCCTCCATATGCTCTTACAATAGTTGAAGTGACAAAAGGTCATGTTGATTTGAAATGGGAACCACCTAAGAATGATGGTGGCAGACCAATTCAAAGGTAAGGTCATTTTAAATTTGTGTAGTGTTTCCTGTAGATGAAGATCTTTTCATGAATGAAGACATTTCTCTCAAAATATTTAAATTTTAGATGGACACATTTTATATGGAAAAGAGGTGGATGGATGTAAAAGAGAAGCCATGTGGTCAAAACAATTAAGGGTTTATTTTGAAATGTGGAAATTATGCAAATATAAATAAGCTAATGTGCATGAACAATGAATGTGTGTCAACATCATCAAGACAGCATCTAAACAAATCAAATTAAATTGAACTGTATATAAAATATACAAAATTTAATGCAACCATAGTCTCCAGTTCCTCCAGAGCTGTAGTCACTTAGACCCATCTACTGAGTAATACTGTTACATTTTCTTTCTGTCTTAGTTTCTCATTCAAACTGTATACACTCAGCTAAAAGGAAGCCTCATCTCTTCTGTTCATTCTCTTCTTTATTACACTTTTGAAACAGACTATTTTACTCCTTTGCATTGCTTCTAACTTATCCTTTTCTTTCATTTCTAAAATATCTGTCCTCTGAAATTCACCTTGAGTACCAGTTAGAATTTTCCTCTTTATATTTTCACTCTTCCTCTCCTTCTCAATCACAGTAAGCATATCTTAAACAAACTGACAACTACAGAGATCTGCTTGAAGCTACATAAGTCACTTATTTTACATTACTTTCCCATAGCCTATCATAGGCAGAATTTTGACAGCTCAGTTACTCACAGATAATATCCATAAATATTCTGAGTGGACTAACAACTGGGATCCAGACTAGCAAAGATACAAGTATAGCTTGGAGATTGTTTTACCTCTGCAGCTCTCTGAAACCTGAGAACACAGCAGAAGTTCAGGAATTGGCTGCCAGAACTGATTCTGTCATTACTGACAACCCCATTGTGTCCAAGACCTACCAGGACTAAGTTGCTGATGTGTGAAGTAAAGTTCATTGAATCTGTCACCCATGACGCTCTATAGATTTCATTGGCCAAACTATTCTAATCTCTCTTTATCTATTTTATTGAGCAAGAAGTCTGAAGTGTTCATATTTCAAGTGCCTGATAATATTTTCCCCAATTTATTCAGATATGTTATTGAAAAGAAAGAAAAACTAGCCACTCGCTGGGTAAAAGCTGGCAAGACAGCAGGACCAGATTGCAATTTCAGAGTAACTGACGTCATCGAAGGTATAGATGTACAGTTCCAGGTTCGTGCAGAAAATGAAGCTGGCTGTGGTCATCCCAGTGAACCAACCGACCTCATTCATATTGAAGATCCAACACGTAAGTAGTAATATAATATACAGTGTATGGAATATGGAAGCGATGTACTGTGTAGAACAGATAGTCTGGGAGAAAAATAACACAATTCTTTTCCATTTCTGCAGGTCCTCCTTCACCTCCTCAGGATTTACATGTCACAGATGCAGGTCGAAAGCACATTTGCATTGCATGGAAACCACCTGAGAAAAATGGTGGAAGCCCTATTATTGGGTATAATGTTGAGATGTGCGAAGCAGGAACAGAAAAATGGATGCGAATCAATTCTCGTCCAATAAAAGATCTAAAATGTAAAGTGGAGGAAGGTGTTGTTCCAGACAAGGAATATGTGCTGAGAGTCAGAGCTGTCAATGCTGTTGGAGCTAGTGAGCCATCAGACATCTCAGAAAAAGTTGTTGCCAAGGACCCAGACTGTAAGAATAGATTCCTTTTTTCTTGTTTCAGATCTGCATAAACTGAAAAAAGAATGGTGTTTGGCAACTTTCTAGTAATATTATACTTACTTTTACAGGTAATCCAACCATTGATCTAAAAACTCGCGACATTGTTGTTGTTAAAGGGCAGAAATTAAGTATCCCTATACCCTTCAGAGCTGTTCCATCCCCAACAATAACATGGCACAAAGATGGCAAAGAGTTGAAAGCTGGTGACAGAACAACATTGAAGAGTGACTACACCTCTGCATTGCTCGAAGTCATAGACAGTGTTCATGCTGATGCTGGTGTTTATACTATCACATTGGAGAACAAGCTGGCATCAACAACTGGCTCAGTCAACGTCAAAGTCATAGGTAACTAGGCTTCTTCCATTCTGAGAAATACACTTATCCTCACTTAAGCCCTGCAGCTAACAGAAGAAAGGACTAGAAAAATCTCTTTTCTACCATGTGGATGAATCACTTCAACTCAGACACATGTAGATTGCCATAAATGCATTAATGTTACAAAATCCCACCAAAAAAAACAAACAAACAAACAAACAAAAAAAACAACAACAACAACAAAAAAAAAAAAAACACCAAAAAAACCCCCACACTTTACCCCAAGTTGGTCTAACTAGTCAGTGGCTGCTCAAAACCTAATTATTATGAATAGTCATTATATAAATATAAAGAAACCTATAAGAATTCTAAGTATTTTTTATCTTTAGGAACATAAATTCAAACATATACTATGTAGCCAACATTTGTGGTCTTGATCTGCTTTCTGCAAAGCAAGGAAATGCAACATAATTTCATATTTGTAGAAATACAGTTTCCCATCTATTTAGTTAACTAATTTTACTCTTCTTATTTAAAACAGGTCCACCCGGACAGTGTAAAGACATTAAGGCAAGCGAAGTAACTAAGAATTCTTGCAAAGTATCCTGGGAACCTCCAGACTTTGATGGTGGTACTCCTATTCTACATTATGTTCTGGAACGCAGAGAAGCTGGTCGCAGAACATATATCCCAGTCATGTCTGGTGAAAATAAGCTTTCATGGCAAGTCAAAGATCTTATCCCAAACAGTGAATATTACTTCCGTGTTAAAGCTGTCAATAAGATTGGAGGAGGTGAATACCTTGAACTAAGAAACCCAATCATTGCAGAAGACCCAAAACGTAAGGGTTTTTTACTACTAAATAATCTAGCAAATTGAATTTTAACTAAAATCTTCATACTTACTTTGCTCACATGATCCCTCTTTTGCTACTTTTGCTACTTTTCCACAGAGCCTCCAGATCCTCCTGTTGACCTTGAGGTCCATAACCCAACATCAAAATCAGTAACACTTACGTGGAAACCACCCCTGTTTGATGGTGGAAGCAAGATTATGGGCTATATAATAGAAAAGCTCGCTAAGGGCAAGGAGAGGTGGGAGAGATGCAATGACTACCTGGTACCTCTATTAACTTATCCAGTGAAAGGTCTTGAGGAAGGAAAGGAATATCAGTTTCGTGTTCGTGCTGAGAATGCTGCTGGCATCAGTGAGCCTTCTCGGATTACTCCTTTTGTGAAGGCTGTGGATCCTATTGGTATGAATTGCTCATTTGATTGTTTGTAGTAATTGCCGTATATCCTCAAACATACTGGAAGATTTTACTCTCCATTTATCATTCTATGTTATTACAGAGGCTCCAAAAGTCTTCCTTGCTGCAAACCTCCAATCTGGCCTTGAGGTGAAGAGAGGTGATGAGATCATACTTGAGGCACATATTTCAGGGTCACCTTATCCGTCTATCACTTGGCTGAGGAATGGTGAAGTTGTCAGACCAGAGGAAATCAAAAAGAGAGTAACAACATATACAAGGAAGAAGAAGGGTGAAGCTGAAGAAGAGAAACCTTTCCAGCTTTCGCTGCCAGAACGTATGAGCATTGACAACCATAAAGAAGGAGAGTCTGTACTATCAGTTCGTGACTCCATCAGAGCTGACCATGGCACATTTACAATTAAAGTGGAAAATGATCATGGTGTTGCAAAAGCCTCATGTGAAGTCAATGTGTTAGGTATGCAATGAATGTCCTCAAAAACACCTAGTTGTTTAAAATATTGGGTAAGAAGTGCACAAGATGAGTACTCATCATTTTTCTTGCTTTACTAACAGACACACCTGGGCCTCCAGTCAACTTTGTATTTGAAGATGTGAGGAAAAATTCTGTCAATTGCAAGTGGGAGCCTCCCCTTGATGATGGTGGAAGTGAAATCCTAAACTATATACTGGAAAAGAAAGACAATACAAAAGCTGAAATGGGCTGGGTCACTGTCACTTCAACACTCAGGCATTGCAAATTCCATGTGACAAAACTGATTGAAGGAAAAGAATATCTCTTCCGTGTATTTGCTGAAAATAAAGTTGGACCAGGGCCACCATGTGTTTCAAAACCAATAACAGCAAAAGATCCTTTCTGTAAGTTCTAATTTTGAAATACAACCTTTTCAGAAAACCAGTGTAAAACTACACACTCTTACAACACTCCACTTCATCTACGTGAATGTTTCCCAGAAGAAATTTGAGCAATGTAATTATTATTTATTGCACATTTTAAACCATTGAAATAAAGGAAAATATTGAAAACATTCTAATTTCAGTAGTAGAGAAATAAGACTGACAATCAATGTCATAAAAGTTTACACTTAAAACCCTTAACATCTGAGTAGTGACATTCTCTGTGTTCAGTAGACTAATATTCTTACTGAAAGAGAGAAACACTGCAAATTTGATTACTGATTGCAGTTAAGAATCAAAGTTTCTAGGAAAGAGAATAGAATAACTATGAATGACTTAGAATTAATAATTTCTGATATCTTAGTTCTCTCTTAGCTTTGAGGAAGCTCTGAAGAAGACAGCAATGATGACAAAATTACAATTCTTTTTTGCAGCTCCACCAGACCCACCTAATAAGCCTGATGTGCAAGATGTTACAAGCAACAGTATGTTGGTTAAATGGAATGAACCAAAAGACAATGGCAGCCCAATCATAGGATATTGGATTGAAAAACGTGAAATTAATAGTACTCATTGGGCTCGGGTCAACACAAACCTTGTGAATGCTTTGGAAATAAAAGTTGAAGGATTGTTGGAAGGTTTAACCTACATCTTTAGAGTATGTGCTGAAAATGCAGCTGGCCCTGGTAAATTTAGTCCACCATCAGATCCAAAAACTGCGCAGGACCCAATAAGTAAGTAGCTTAGCAGAAACTAATAGCAGACAGGTGACAGAATAGGATTCATAGCCTTTAACTTTGATTTACACCTATTTATTTATAGTGCCACCTGGTCCACCGACTCCGAGGGTTGTTGATACAAGCTCAACTTCCATTGAGTTAGAATGGGAACCTCCTGCCTATAATGGTGGTGGAGATATCACTGGTTACCATGTATACAAACAACTGGTGGGAGTAAAAGAGTGGTCACGTTGCACAGAGAAACCCATTAAGGTTCGACAGTATACCGTTAAAGAAGTCAGAGAAGGTGCAGACTATAAACTCCGTGTTACTGCACTTAATGCAGCTGGTGAAGGACCACCTGGTGAAACTGAACCCACAACAGTTGCAGAACCTAAAGGTATTGCAATTGTATTATTTTCAAAAAATGTCCAGCTGCTTAAAAGGTGATTTTGAATCTCTCCCTTGAACTAATGAACTGTTTCTCTCTCTTCTGCAGAGCCTCCCACTGTTGAGCTGGATGTTTCTGTCAAAGCAGGCATTCAGATCATGGCTGGGCAAACTATTAAAATTCCTGCTACTGTGACAGGACGTCCTACTCCCACCATTTCATGGGTTGTGGAGGAGGGTGAATTAGACAAAGATCGAGTTGTTATTGAAAATGTTGGCACAAAATCCGAGTTAACCATTAAGAATGCATTGAGAAAAGACCATGGAAGATATGTAATTACTGCTACCAATAGCAGTGGTTCCAAATCTGCAGGAACCAGAGTAGAAGTATTTGGTAAGAAAAATATTTTCTGAAACCAACTGAGCATTTCTTTTGATGAGATAATCTTTGGGCTTTATCCTACTTGTTTGATTTTGTTTTTCAGATGTTCCTGGGCCAGTCCTTGACCTAAAGCCAGTGGTCACAAACAGAAAGATGTGTTTGCTTAACTGGTCTGATCCTGAAGATGATGGTGGCAGTGATATCATAGGCTTCATTGTTGAACGGAAGGATGCCAAAATGCATACATGGAGACTAGCTGTAGACACAGAGAGATCTAAATGTGATATTACAGGTCTAGTTGAAGGACAGGAATATAAATTCCGTGTTAGTGCCAAGAACAAGTTTGGTACTGGTCCACCTGTTGAAATAGGACCCATTCTTGCAGTTGATCCATTAGGTAAGATGACTAATTTTGTGAGGGTTTTAAAATAATTTTTAATTATAGATTAATAAATCAGTTATTGTTGTGTGGATTGCTTTCTATACAGAAAGTGTATTTACTTTTTTTACTACCTGGATAAGACATCTGCCTTAGATTAATTACTTCAGTTAGATCTAACCAAACCGTTCTATGATTCTATGCTCTCTGAATCAGTTCTGTAAAACTACTATGGTTCTTTATGTAACAAAATGCTGATGTCTACTGAGACACTACTTGTTACCTTTTTATCCACATACATGAGAAACTTTATCCTACCTATAACCGTGCTCAGATACTTTGCATACAAAAGCTATGGCTTTAAAAAGCCAGAGCTACTATATTCATATAATTAAAAATTCTATTATTTTAAATTTTTTTTTCATTATGATTTATCTGTGTTAATAGGTCCTCCAACAGCAC